>NC_059126.1:1956919-2259419 GCF_020740685.1 Jaculus jaculus
CAGAAAAGCTTTTTTTTGTATGTGGCTGAACGTATTACTCCATTGATACCATTGCAGCTTGCATGGGCACAGAAACTTTCAAATTGCATGGAAATTCCGTTACT
Organism: Jaculus jaculus; assembly: GCF_020740685.1. Taxonomy (NCBI): domain Eukaryota; kingdom Metazoa; phylum Chordata; class Mammalia; order Rodentia; family Dipodidae; genus Jaculus; species Jaculus jaculus. The sequence continues at coordinate 1,957,024 of NC_059126.1, forward strand.
TCAAAGTTTTTTGGGAAGGCTTATGTTTATATCTCATGACATCTTAGAGACATTCCTCTGAAATTATAATTGTGTCTCAAAAATATTACTTATTTTTTTGCAAAGAGAGGGAGGGCTGTAGATTGAGATGGAGTGAGAGACTGAATGGGCATGCCAGGGCCTCTAGTCCCTGCATAGAAATCCAGACACATGTACTAACTTGTATATCTGGCTTTTTAGGTACTAGAGAATGAAGCTCAGGTTGTTAGACTTTGCAGGCAAGTGCCTTAATCACTAAGATCTACCAAGCTCCTAGGATTGTTTCAAGTGAATGAATTACCTACATTTATTTGTGAACAGTAAAATGCTACACATATGCAAACATTAGGGCACAGTGTATACATGTAAGGAGTAAATTAATTTACCAAAGAAAATAAATGATTATGGTAATATTTGAATGAAAATGGTCTAACTTGTTCCTGATTATTTTTTTAAAACTTTTGACTTCTTTATTTTATTTTTTCATTTATTTATTTGAGAGCGAGAGAGACAGAGAGAAAGACAGATAGAGGGAGAGAGAGAGAATGGGCATACCAGGGCTTCCAGCCTCTGCAAACGAACTCCAGACATGTACGCCCCCTTGTGCATCTGGCTAACATGGGTCCTGGGGAACCAAGCCTTGAACTGGGGTCCTTAGGCTTCACAGGCAAGCACTTAACCGCTAAGCCATCTCTCCAGCCCTAATTTTTAAATTATACATTTTTCATTTATTTTATCACTCCTCCTTTTCACTTTGGTTTCCAACTTTCAAAGATTCCCAGTTTTGTGTTTATTTCATTTTTGTCTGCATTTTGGAGAAAGAAAACAATATCTTTTGATAGGTTTCTGGCTTATTTTTCTTGAACTGATTATTGTAATTACATTTATTTTATTGAGGAAGATATGATTTTATGGTTCTAGACAGGTAAATAAACTTCCAGTGTTCTTTTTTTTATTGTATTCATTATTCATTCAAGAGAGTGACAGAGAGAAAGAGGCCAACACAGAGAGAGAACAGGCACACCAATGCCTCCAGCCACTGCAGTCAAACTCCAGATGCATGTGCCCTTTGTCCTTCTGGCTTTACATGGGTCCTGGGAAATCAAACCAGGGTCTTCAGGCTTTGCAGAAAATACCATAAATGCAACTTTATTTCTTCAGAACAGTTACCTGAGAGCATGGTGAACAGATGTTGCATTTAAACCAATCTATTGTGAGAGTTTGGTCAGGAAAGTGGCGTTCAATTGTGTGATGATTATTTTCCCCTTTTCTGTCTGTTGAGTAACAACTCCCAATGGAACATTGCTCTCTTCCTTTCCATATATACATGCAATTAACAGTCATTACATATCTTTTTTCTTTATAGACAATTATTTTAAGGCTGTGTCAGAATCATTTGTGTATGCTTTTTCCCCAATTTTATTCTTTTCTTTTTTAATTAGATATGGATATATATTGCATGTGAACAACATTTATTGTTACCATCACTTCCCTCCTTCCTACCCCTTTTCTGAGAGGACCTCCTCATTGGGGATACAGGTCAAACCCATGGGGATTTTGAGTCATGCATTATGGGGAGGTAATGTCACCCTGGAGAAAGCTTCAGGAAATTTGAAGTAACATCCTCTGTCACGTCAGATCACAAAGCTTTAAGGCTAGAAATTAACAACAAGAGAAACATCAAGAACTCTACCAGCTTTTGGAGAATAGACAACACACTTTTATGCAATGAATGGGTCATGGAAAAAAATCAAAACAGAAATTGCACAATTCCTAGAATTGAATGATAATGAAAACACAAATTATCAAAATTTCTGGTACATAAAGGCAGTATTAAGGATAAAATTCACAGCCCTAAACACCTTCTTTACAAAGTCAGAGAGATTCCAAATAAATAACCTGAATGTGCACCTAAATGTACTGGAAAAACAAGAAGAATGCCACCCAAAGAGCTCTGAATGGAGAGAATTAATCAATCTTAGAGCAGAAATTAATGAATTGAAAACTAAAAATATACTATTAAAAAATGAATGAAACAAAGAACTGGTTCTTTGAAAAAAAAAAAAAAAGATTGACAAACCCCTGGCCAAATTGATCAAGCAAAATAGAGTGATAGACAGGGAGACACTATCTTTTAGTCTGACACCAGGTTTTATCTCAACCCTGCCTGGATGACTAATATTTCTTTTCATTTTTAAAATATTTTATTTATACTTATTCATTTGAGTGAGATGTGTCTAACAAAGCATCAGTAAAAAGAGAATGTTCACACTCTGGTGTATAGCCACTGCAAACAAATTCCAGACTCTTGCACTACCCTGTGCATCAGACTTATTTGGGGACCTCGGAATGAAAACTGGGTATTTATACTTCTCAGACAATCACCTTGACTGCTAAGGCATCTTTCCAGCCCAATACTTATCTTTTTAATTTATTTATTTTTTAAAAAATTTTTTATTTATTTATTTGAGAGCAACAGACACAGAGATAAAGACAGATAGAGGGGGAGTGAGAATGGGCACGCCAGGGCTTCCAGCCTCTGCAAACAAACTCCAGACGCATGTGCCCACTTGTGCATCTGGCGAACGTGGGACCTGGGGAGCCGAGCCTTGAACCGTGGTCCTTAGGCTTCACAGGCAAGTGCTTAACCGCTAAGCCATCTCTCCAGCCCAATACTTATCTTTTTAAATGTGTATGTAACATTCTGACATTTCAAACAAAATTTTCAAGTGTAGCAATGTTCATTATGGACGTGAAAGAAGGATATTATATTTGTTCAATCATGTTATACTTCATTATCTTCATGACAATATGATGATCATCTCAAGTCATTTGGGAACTAATGACTAATTTAATTCTTCTTTATTGGTGAATATGAACCATTTTATCTTTATTCTTTCATCTGTGATAGATCACTTGTTTGAAAACATACACTGGTTGTGGGGAATGATGCTGATGTGAACATGGAGAGATAATTATATTTGAGGTATCCTGAGTTTGGATTTCCAACAGTGTCATAAATGAATGAAGACAAAAGCACTGATAACTTCTACCATGAAAAGTGTTATTGCCAGGCATGGTGGCACACATCTTTAATCCCGGAACTAGGAGGAGGAACACTTAAGTTCAAGGCCATCTTGAGACTACATAGTTAATTCCAGGTCAGCCTGGGCTAGAGTGAAATCCTATTGGGAAACAAAAAATGGAAGACTGGAGAGATGACTCAGTGGTTAATGCACATGCCTATGCAGCCCATGGACCCAGGTTCTATTCTCCAGGTCCCACCTAAGTGAGATGCTTATAGTGGCACTTGCATCTGGAGTTTGTTTGCAGTGGTTAGAAGCCCTGGCACATCCATTCTCTCCCTCTCTCTCTCTCTCTCTCTCTTTGTCTGGAATTAACAAATACCAATAAAATATTAAAAATAGTTTCTAAAAATGAAAAATTCATTGGTCACAACTAAAGGTGGAGGAAGTGTTCATGCTCCTGTGTCAGCTGAGTACATAGATGTGAATGTATTACCCAAAGCATTATATGGCCTCCATGTTATCTCCATCAAATTCCAATGACAGTCTTTCCACAAAGGGAAACAAATCCCTACCTACCCATAGCATTTGTGAGTAGTAAGAGAAATTCTAGACTTACAACAATACGTATAATTTTGAAGAACTTGAAGAATGTAACTCAAGAGAATGTCTCAAAATCAATCATTAGTAATGCAGGTATTAGTACACTAGTGAGCATAGATGATATCTGAAATTATATCAATCACATGTGCTTTATATTTTTATACAATCCACTAAAATCAAAACCATCCATCAAATGGAAATTGGTAAGTTTCCTAGCCATATAATGTCAAGGATTTTACAGTGTTGATTAGGAAATGAACTTCAATTTGAATGCCTCCAGCCAGTAACACTGAGTGCTTGCAAAACCCAGAATGAAGAATTTGCAGTGTAGTAAGATATTTCCCTCCATAATATTATAATCTGTCATATCTATTTGGGACACATCCACAAACTCTGTTGTCAGTGCTCATGAGAATGATCTTAAATTCTATGGCACACCCACAGTTAACATTAAAAAGTTGTTTCTGTCAACAGTGCACAAGGTAGTCTTCTTTAGAAGATGTGTGCATGCATTCAAAATCAATTTATTGAATCATTCAGAAAGCCAGTTCCACTAAGTAGCACATGGAATATTGACTGAGAGGAAAGGCATGAGGAAGGAATCATGACTAACAAGTAAAGAAAAAAAAGCAAAATCATGAGGGAGATATGAATCCCTTTACATGGATGATTCTGATCCTATCAAGATGCAGTGACAATCATCCCCATGTTCAAGCCATCTAGGAAAAAGAAAAAAAAAAAAAGAAAAACCACATGTCATCTACAGAGATTTTAAGAGGTATTATGTGTCCACAAAATAATAATAAAACTCATTAAAGGAAAGATTATAAAGGGATTGACATACAACAACCAAATGATTTCATGTAAAAACATGTGCATTTTAAATGTATTTTAGGCTCAGCAAAGCAGTGATTTGGAAAATTTATAGGATCGGGTCTTACATGAGAAGCTTATGTATAATCCATATTTTCTATGTGCATAAAAATAATGTAGAGGTTTTAGTAACATTTATCCTTTCTGAAACTTATTCAAAATATGAAAATCTTATCAGTGCATGATATTGCATTCACAAACTGTTCCGGGTGTTTAGATTATTGCCTAACCAAGTTCATTTACATACCCAAATTAAACAATTGATCAATATTACTATTTCTGATTCAATCACATACAAAAATTGTTCCTGTCTTACACTATCTTTCTATTGAACATATTTGGTTGCAAAATAATTGACTAATGCTAACATGGCCTATCATTCATCCATGTTGAGAATTATAGCAATAATATATCCACTCACTTCATCAATTTCTTCATTTTGGTCACGTGTCTGTGAAATGGGGAGAAATTGGAAAAATTAAGTTTATTCATCATTGTTTTAGAATGGTAAAGTTTCATATGAACACAATTAAATTGTCTTTCTGATCAGTTGTATATGTGAGAATTAGTGTGACCATACCTGATTTGATGAGTTCTTGAACATTTTCTTTAGGAATGAGTCTGGTGTTAGTCATCTTTAAATATTTATCATACATTTCTTTATTGAGACTGGTTCCTTTGGCTAGTTTAATGGTGAAAAATAAAAAATGAGCAGTCCATTGCAATCCCACCCCAATTCTCAAGTATGGCTTCATCCCAATGTGTTATCCAGTGTCAAATGCCACCACCTCTGTCAGCTCTTCCATCCAGACACCATTGCTACATTCAATCAATGCTTGGATGCATTGGGCAGTTTCAGAGTACTTTGAGTACTTAATATGCTCTTACTTTAACATGCCTGACATTATATGTACATAAATCACCATTGTTGCTATGAGCTCCAGACTCCTAAGTGTTGAAAATTTGCAAAACCACATGCAGGAGTTGGCGGTGGATAAAGCTGAGATTTGTCAATCAGTTCTTCAGTTTATTGTTTTTCCTTATTCTTCAATGTTAAATCCATATATGGTATTGTGAACTCATAATCAAATGAGGGGAGATTATTTGATCTGTTGTCAAGCATATTATGAATACAGTGATGATGGATGTGGTAGTTTGAATAGATGTACCCCAATCAACTCAAGTGTTTATTAAAGCCTGTAATTAGTATCTCTAGCCGCCTGCTGAAGGAGGTGTCACTGTGGGCTGTGGAGAGATCCTAGGTTCTAGCCCCCAGGTGTGGGATGGATTTGGAATTCCAATATCAAGACATGCAAAGTGGGGTAGTGTTTTCTGAGGTTCTGAAGTGTGCTTGCTTGCTCTTAGTGGTGGCTCTTCTTTCTCAATGTAGTCCTGTCAAAGGGGGCTCTGCTTCTTCTGTCATTGTGGAGCTTTCCCTTGATCTGTGCCTGCCTGGTAAAGCTAACACTGAGAATGCCTGTGTCTTCATTAGCACTACAAATTTAATTTCAGTTATAAATGAAAGGTAGATTTAATACTGTCAAGTGTCAAAAACTTTGATTTCTGCTTTTGTGCACCTAGCCAGAGGCTACCTTGCCCTTATCGTGTGATAATATAAGATCACAGTTGAGATGTTTGCAATATAAAGACTGAGCTTCACTTAGACCAATTTAAAATGATATTGTGATTACTGCATGCCAATATCGTGTGTAGGGGGTGTAATGTATGTTCCTCAGTAAGTATTTTCTTTATAGGCCTAACTTGGTTTGAAAATGAATATGAACATGACTTTTGATAAAGATCTTTCATAGGGATCCAAGTAAGTTGGTTTTACAATTGAACAAGTCAGTCTGAATTTAAATAATTACAATATCTTTATATATTTATTTGGAGTCAGAGAAAAACAGAGGTGAGAGTGAGTGAGAAAGAAAAAGAGAGAGAGAGAGGAGAGAGAGAAAATGGACATGTCAGGGCCTCTAGCTACTTGCAAACAAACTCCACATGCATGTGACATCACATATAACTAGTTTTATGTGGATACAGGGGAATAAAACCAATGTTGTCAGGCTTTACAGGCAAGAACCCTAACTGTGGAGACATATCTTTAACCCCTTAATTAATTGTGATAATTCAATGCATGTAAACATGTTCAAAAGTATTTATATAACAGGACCAAGTGTGCAATAAAAAAGAATACCATAAAAGCTAAATAACATGCAGAGAAAACAAGTGTTTTCTTGTAGAGTTTAGATATTGTACTTACCAAAAGCTATGGTCAGATATGTGATGGTGCCTTTTTCATCTTCATGAGTGGCCTCTGATAAGATAATATTTTTTGACACAAGTTTCAGTGAAAATTTGATGAGACCTGGGACTGAAGATATCAAATTTTAAATGGTTACCAATTTTCATTCTAATGCCTATATAGGTATAATTTGTTCTTAGCTTAACACTGAGAATCCTGCCTGCCATCAGTGAGAATCTCTGCTAAACTAATATTACTCATAACATGGTTCATATATATAGTCCAACAAATTTCCTAAACATTTCTAGTGTTTCCATAGATTCATGTTTTCAATGTACCTTTTGCCTGGAATTACAAATAAGTGAAAGGTGAAAAAGGCTGGAGAGATGGCTTAGCAGTTAAGGCACTTGCTGTGAAGGCGTAATGAGGAGAGTTTGATTACCACATAAAGCCAGATGCACAAAGTGGCATATGCATCTGGAGTTCTTTTGCAGTGGATAAGGACTTGGCATGCCCATTTTCTCTCTCTCTCCATCTCTCCATTTATTTATATGATCTCCATATAAATATATATATTTCTCTCTCTCTCTCCATAGATATATGTATATGTACATGTACATGTACATGTACATGTACATGTACATGTATATGTATATGTATATGTATATGTATATGTATATATATGAATGATTCTGTGGCAGTTTAAATGTACTGTGTTCTACTTAGACTCATTTGTTTGTGAATACTCCTATTTAAGCCCAAGTTGGTGTACATTTTGGAGGTTAAGCCTGCCTACAGGAGGCGTTTCCGTGGCGATGACCTTGAAGTCTTTAACCCAGCTACACAACCAGTGATCAGAATACATCCATTCACACATTTGAGAGCTTTCTTCTCTGCCATGCTTTTCCTGTCTTGTTGAAGTCATCCTGGAAACTGTCTGGTCAGTTAAATCCTGTCCTCCCATAAGGACTTGATAACTTGAAGATATATATTATGCATTACACAATTGGTACTTTTGCTGTGATTTTCACTGTCCTCATAATTTGGTTAGATATAATTATTTCACAGTATATTCAGTTTTAAAAAAAAATTGCTTGGAATTTTTCTTATGTTACTGGCACAGTACTGCCCATGTGCTAAGGGCTTTGGTTCCAGATATGACATGCAACAGTGTTTGTCAGTAACTTGAAGATGGGAGAAGGTTTGGGATGCAAGGTGAGTAAAGTATGTCATTGCTCTGAAGAACTAGCTGAGGATTGTGTCTGAAATAATGAGCACAATAAATCACTCATATTTAAAGTGGATCACCTCAGGTGATTTGTCATCAAACCTTGGAGGTTATACCCACCTCTTTCTCCATGCTTCAGCGTTTTGATCTGCACATCCGAGAGCCCTTTCTTCCCATCATTAGTTTTTGTCTCATGTTTGTCACAGACAGTAGAGAAACAACTAAAGAGATCAAGAATTTGCTCATATCTGTACTTAATAATTATTGCTTATTACTTGCAGATATTCATTGAGATGGAAACTCACATAGTGCTAAGTAAGCTCCATGTTTCCTTTCAGCATCAATTGTGTGTTTTTGGCACTCCCCCTTCATCCTCCAAAAAAAAGAGAAGAGCAGCAAACATATTATTCTCCAAATATTATTACATATGTCTTTTCTAAGATATGTCACTTATTTATTTCAGACAGAGAGAGAAAGGAGCATATATATACAGAGAGAAAGAATAGTACACCAGGAACTTCAGACACTAGAAACATTCTCCAGATGCATGCGCTGCCTTACGCATATGGCTTACTTTGGACTGGGGAATGCAACCTGGGTTCTTATGCTTTGTAGCTAAGCTCTGTTAACCACTGAGAAATCTCTCCAGCTCACCTTCCCATTTATATCTTTTTCTGTTCCTTTGGCTTGAGGAATTGCCATTCATGTACTTCCTCCCATGTGATAAAATTACTAGGTGTTTTTATCCACTCACCCTCTTTCTTCTGCTTCTACCAAATGACATTGACTCCCTTGATCAACAACACATACATACATTTCCGTTCACACTCACAGTTTTTGCTGCATATTCCATTGATAGTATTTCTTCAATTAGATTTTATCCTGAAAATTCTTTTCTGTGATGGCTTCTATGGACTAATAATCAGAAAATGAGCAATACCTTTCCAGACGTTCAGTTCCAGACTGCCCTCTTACATGTTAAACATAAATGAGTGCCTTAACTCTAAATCCTTCATTGCTAATTCTTGTTCTTTTGTTTTTGTGGTTGTTCTATCCTATGTTGGACAATTTAATCCTGTATTTACAGTGCCTAAAGATGGGGGTCTGTATTATAATTATAATTTTAAAACGCTTCCTTCTGGCATTAAAAATATTCTATTTATTTGATAAAGAGAGAGAGAGAAAGGACACACCAGACCCTCCAGCCACTGCACTTGAACTACAGACATAAGCACCTCCTTGTGCACTTGGCTTCTATGTGTACTGGTGAATTGAGCCTGGGTCCTAATATTTTGCAGCTGGATACCTTAACCATTGAGCAATCTCTCCATCCCACTCCTGGCATTTTTCAGGTGCATTTTTTATGTGCATGTAGTTAGCCTGATCAACTTTTACTTTATTAATTTCATCTACCATTTAAATTTTTTTTACCATCTTTATTATTACAATCAATCAATATAATTAATGCAATGCCTAAATATACTAAAAATTCAAAATTATTCTTACTGCATGGAATTGTAATGAATGTATTAAAAGATGATATCAAGATATTGGGCAAAAATAGGTGCATCAGAATACTCCACAAGGAAGTAAATTTCAAGCAATCTACATGAAGTCTCTTCCTAATAAGAAGAAAATTTACAAAAAGTAATTTTGTGCAAAAATTCATTTATATCAGCTAATGTAAATTTCAGGTTCACAGGTGATAAAATTTTATTTCATCTTCAAAAATGAATAATTAGCCTGGAAAGATAGCTTAGCAGCTAAGGTACTTGTTTGCAATGCCTAAGGACCTCTATTCTATTAAGATATTTCTGTATATCTTGGTTGGCTATGCTGTGCTGTGCTTGGACCTGTGTGACTTCCTAATGAGATTAGTATGAAGTGGAGCTTAAGATGAACTGGAGAGGAGCCATCAGCATTATGGAAGAGTGCAATTCTGGGAGCATGTTCCAAGGTCACCTCTATTTACTGAAGTTCATGACGTCAGATGTGAAATAGTCCATGGGTATTTGCTGACTCCTTGCATCCTGCCTTCCTTACCACAATAGACTGAAATTGCTGCACTCATCAACCATTTTACTTCATTTCTAGCTGTCTTTTCATTTTTCTAGTATATATATAATGGTTTTATCTATTTCTGTTTTTATTAATTAGTTTTGTACTCAGCGAATACAATCAATTTGGTACCCTTGTTAGGCTCACCCATGTCCTACCCCCTCCCCCTTGCCCCTCCTTGTTGAGGTATATGGGTCATGCATTGTGGAGTTAGCCCACAGTTATGGATTTGTGTTTCCCAATCCCTCCATTGCCCTCGCCTCTCTCATCACCCATCCTATTATCTAGTCCATGAGATGCTTGTTGGGTATGTAAGGCACTTGTTAAACTGATGCTATTTTGCATCTGATTTTGTTTTATTTTTCTATTGTGTTTGTTATTTTTAAATATGGTAGTGTGTGAAGTGTGATACATGTAAGTAGGTATAGCTATGGTTTGCTGTCAATTAGCCATCACTTTATAGATCAAAATTCAACCTTCTCTTTCTTCTGCTTGAGAAAGTCCTACTAGCCTCAGTTCAAAAGTGATGAGGGCTGGACAAATGGCTCAGCAGTTAAGCCACTTGCCTACAAACCCTGCAATCCTAAATTCCATCAACAATGAGCCTGTTAAACCTTAATATTGCAAGGTATTTGCTAAAATTTTAATTTACATAAAAACCTATTGGGGATGAGAGAGGGCTTCACTTCCAGCTTTCCTGAAAATCCTAGGAACTTGCGTTTGATTCCCCAGAACCCACATAAGCCAGATGCATAAGATGGTGTAAATATCTTGCAGATGTCCCATTCTTTGTGTCTGCCTTTCTTCTGTCTCTGTCTGCTTGCACATTAATAAATAAAAATACATTTTTAAAACGTGATAAATAGTGATAATAATGAAAAAATGTCACATCACTCACATATTTCCTTAGTACACCATTCTCTACTATTTCTACTCATTACCATCAGCCAAGTGTGCAGCATTTCTCTAAAAAAAAACTGAAGACAAATATCTACTTAGGAAGTCTTATGACTTGCCATTCTCACCAACTTCAATTGTCTTCATAAAATCTGCATTCCTTTTTATTTTTATGTTTCTGTATTTATTAGAGAGAGAGAGAGAGAGAGAAGGAGGGAGAGGGAGAGACTGGGTGTGGCAAAGCCTCCAGCAACTGCAAACAAACTCCAGACTCATGATCCACCTTGTGCATTTGGCATACGTGGATCCTGGGCAATTGAAGCTGTGTACTTTGGCTTTGCAGGCAAGCATCTTAACCACTAAGACCTCTCTCCAGCCCACATCTGCTTTTCTTAGGATGACTATGGAAAGATATTCTTTAGAGAGATGAAAGTTCAAATATGCATAATTTACACTCATGGAAATGAAATTGTGACTAGGTATGCTGTATATGCTAGAGTTTTGCAGATTGAAACTACAGCCAATTTTGGCCAAGAAACAAAATGACTACTCAGAAATTCATCAATTTGCTTCATAGCAGAGAAAAAGTACTTGAGTTTCACATAAGTACCCACACACATATACTTTTACCTATGAAAAGAGATCATAAATCATATTCATGTATTTTGAATAAATGAGACACTCAGAAGCTGTAGCAATCAAAATATGCCAAGTCATAAACAAGAAAAATAAATAATAAAATGGAAGAAACTTTTCAAATGTTTGGCTTTTTGAGGTACTGAACTACAGGCTGACGTGGAATTCACTATGTAGCCTTAGGTTGGCCTTGAACTTGCAACAATCATAGTACTTTTGCCTCCCAAGTTATGGGGTGATAGCCATGCACCCTCATGCCTGGCTAAGAAATCTATTGAAATAAATACACTTTCTAATTGTCAAGATTATGTGTGACTTTCCCAGAAGCTACCACTCTGGCAATGGTCCAGCAAGAGTGGAAGAAGATAAAGTTAAAATAGAAAATATTTATACAGGAGAAATGAAAGTAATGATAACATAATGGGAAGTGCAATGTATCCATTTTTGACATTTGAAAGTTCCACAGGACTAGGGACACATGTGCAAGAAACACAGCACACATTTAATATTGGACCAGCTGTATTGCTGTATTAATTAAAATGTTTTCTTTTATGTATTTAGATAATATATTTTATAATAATTTATTGACTTTCAATATTAGTTTTATTAATAGTTTTGACATTGATGATAGACTTAATTATGTTAAGCAATCAAACAAATGTAGCATATGTCACAGTCACCCAATGTCCACAGCCCAGGACATATCTAATATAAAAAAGTATTCAAAGCATAAACATGGTATTGTTGACAAAATTAAAAAAATAATGTTTGGGGGGCATCAGGGACCTCCCTGGCCAACAACTCACTGGAGGTATCCCATCCCTGGCACTGCAAATTTTCTAACAACGATCTATGGCTCTTGAGTGTTCCATTGTCTGAAATTGGAGTATTCCATATGATTTATTTGCATCCTGTTAGATTTTCATTAGCCCTCCCTCCACCTTTACTTTACTCAATCTCTTCCCCTGACCTGACTTTGGGCCTTTGCACCCCCATTAATCTATTCTTCTACATATATATATGTGTAATATATATATATATATATATATATATATATATATATACACACACACATACATACATACATGCATACACATACATACATACATACATATATATATATACAATTTATATATATATAATTTATATATATAAATTTTTATAATTCATATATATATAAATTTTTATAATTTATATATATATATATATATATATATATATATATATATATATATATAAATTACCAACATATTAAGTACCCTCCTCCCTTCCTTTCTTTTCCCTTTATACCTCCTTTTTAACTTACTGGTCTCTGCTATTGAGCTTTTTCCCTCTCACACAGAAGCCCAATCATCTGTAGCTAGAATCTACATTATAGGCCATAACTGAGGCCCTTGGTTTCCCACCGGGAAATGATTGTAAGACTATTGCTGAAGACTCCACATACGTGGGCTGCAAGGCCACCGAAAAATCCTGCTGAAACTGAGCTGATAACCTCCTTCGTGTAGACCAGCTGACAGAAAGCTGGAAGAAGCCAGTCTACATGCAGTTCAATGGGAGAAAGAGATACCACCAGTGAAGATACTAATACAGTAGACATTGCAAGCCTTATAATTGGCCAGCCAGGCCAAATGAGCCAATGGGTGCAATAGTGGCACATCTGTCATGGTGGAAACCAACTGCCCTCCCATTGGACTGGAGGCCCACTCCATGAGGGGGGAAACACATCTCTGATAATGGAAACTTAATACAGGGGTAGTCATGAGCCTTAGGGGTGTAACATCTGCCAATGTCTGCAAAAATTATATACAATGCTTATCAAACTGCCCAGTAAACACTTCTCTTAATATTCATACTCTTATACAACACTACTCTTACTTTGGGTAAAGAATCTTCTCTTTTCAGATGGCAGTGACCTTGAGATGACTCAGAAGTTATCATAGTGCTGGAAAGAAGTGGCTGGAGTACTGAGTAACATCTCGAACACACCTTCCAAGGCTCAGGGTCTAATGTAGAAGAGGTGGTGGAAAGAATGTAAGAGCCAAAGGAAGTGTAGGACTCCTTACAACACGCTCCCTCCAGACACAAAATGGCCTGGATATCCATTACCTCATAGTTCCTGACACTACCTACACAAGACAATCATAAGAGGAGGAAAAGATCATGACATCAAAATTAAAGAGATACCGATTGAAATGAGGAGGGGATATGATGGAGAATGGAATTTCAAAGGGGAAAGTGGGTGGGGGAGGGAGGATATTATCATGGGATATTTATTTATTTATTTATTTATTTATTTATTTATTTATTTATTGTAAATGTGAATTATGTACATGTTTGTTTACATGTGTGGGTGAATTTTGGGCAGGTGGTTTTTGTTTAATTTGATTTATTAGTTTTCTTTTCATCAAATACATGCAGTTTGGTACCATTGTATAGGCTCATCTATGATCTACCTCCTCCCATAGACCCTCCTTGTTGATATAAATGGGTCGAGGACTGTGGAGTTAGTCCCCAGTTATTAGTATTCTAAATGTCTCTGCAAATGATGACCCAACATATGACTCTGACATTCTTTCTGCCCCCTCTTCTGCAAGATTTCCCTGAGCCATGTTGGGTTCATTTTTGGTCTGTTTCTGTGCTGAGGTGTTGGGGGCCTCTGAGGCTCTGGCTCTCAGATTTAGTAGGAGTTGATTTTTCTCTGCGTTGGTCTCCTTCCCCTTTGTGCTGGTAACTGGTTCACAGGAAAACATCACCCTTGCTTGTTTCACCAATTGTCCTTAGTTTCAGTTGGGCCCCTTTTGAGGTATGTTGGGGCAGCTGTCTCCATAGGATCTGCATCTATCTGAAAAAGAAGCAGATTCTCCAACGGAGAGTAAGTTAGCACACAGAAAATTGAAATAACACTTATTTTTTGATAGACAGATTGATAGGTGTAAGCCCTCATGTTCTCCATGATTGATGATAGCTTGATATTGTAGAGTGGGCTTTTGTTTGGGTATGGTTCTGACTTGTGTCCCAGCTCCAGCTATGGGTCTAGTACCACTGAGTGGATCAGTTAGCCAAATCAGGAGTAGTTGGTTCCTCACCATGGCTGTGTGCCACTATTGCACTTGTGTGGGCATCACCTCAGGTTATTTGTCAGTTTCTCATTTCTTACTAATTCGATGAGAGAAATAAAGCAAACTTAAGCATACCCAACAGTATCTTTCAGTCAGACAGAATCAAACATTCACAATGACCAATGGGATCCTTCTACATCTTGGAGATGGCATTTAACTGTGATTTACTCCCAGGTTCTCTGTAGAAAGAGAGCCACCCTGAGCTGCTGCAGAGAAGGCAAAATGACAAGCAGTAGGATGAAGATTCTGCTGCTGGCTGTGGCTATCTGCATTGTGGTTAGTTCTGAGAAAACACCCTTGAAGGTACGCTATGTCATCATGTTTCTGTGTATCTCTCTCTTCTATAAAGTCACAAATATGATTCTGTGTCTGCATTTCTTCACATTTTGCTTTCTTCAACAATCTGACCTCTATGGTACTAATAATTTCTTCATTAAATTCTCCTAGTCTACAGGGGTTAAGATGAACTTTTGTGTGTGGTATTTATTTTATTTCCTTCATTCTTATTTTAACTAAGTATATGTAGAATCTCAATAAATGTTTATGAAAATATTCCACTACCCAAGAATATACAAAGAAATTATTTTCCTAAATATCCCTAGAAAATGGCGGTACATTATATTTTATACTGGTACAACACCACATGAGTTTTGGGGAAGTATCAAGTGTGAGGAATGTATAGGAAGTGCTTCACCTAATGTTATCTTTCCTTTTTTCTTTATTTGTATGAGAGAGAGAGAGAGAGAGAGAGAGAGAGAGAGAGAGAGAGAGAGAGAATAAGAAAGAGAGAGAATTGAAGCAACAGGGCCTTCCAGACACTGCAATCAGACTCCAGACTTTTGTGCCACATAGTGTGCACATGCGGCCTTCTGCACTTGCCTCACCTTTGTGTGCCTGGCTTATGTGAGAGTCAAACATGGGTACTTAGGCTTCTAAGGCAACTACATTAACTAGTACACAATCTCTCCAACCCTTATCTTTCAGTTTGATTTTCCATAAAATATTTCAATTTTAACTGTGTCTTTGTCCACCATTGCTGGACTTTTGCTACAGTGGTGCTCTTTGAGAAAGTGCAGCATAATCTTTTCGCAAGCATACAATGTACATAAAAATATAATGTTTTTGAGACTCTGATTTATTTTTGTTACTTGTAATTTTCCATTACTTTTTCATGAATTTTTCTTGATGTTTTCACCATGTAAAGAATTTCACAAGAACCCACAGTATCTGATGACATATAAATGTGGCTGTCTTCAAGTTTGATATCTATGTCTAACAATGTTAAGGATTTCCAGAAATGTGTTGGTGACACAGTAATGAAACTTCTAATATATTTATGCCAAAAATAAATAAATTATTGTGTTTCTGTTGTACATGACAAAATTTTGATATCATTTCAAACTGTGTATCTACACTATATGCAGTGGGTCTAACCACACTTTTATCTCCATGTAGAAAATGTATATAAGCTTGAATTTTTATTTCTCACAAAGATCTCATTCTATTGGTCATCAGTAAAAGCAGATGCCAGAATGAAAACAGACATGGGTGAAGTCCAGTTCCTTGAGTGTTTTAACTGAGAATGTGCTTTTAGTTTTCAGGGAAATTACCACATACTTTACCTGGCAGCTAAGAATGAAAAAGCCATAGAAGAGAATGGGATGCTGAGGATATCCATACGTGACATCATGTTTTATGAAGTTTATGAGAGAATGTTCATAACTTTTTATCTGAGGTAAAAAAGTTTTTTTTCCTGAAGTTGAAGAAACAAAAGTTTAAAAATTGACCACTTGAATAGGGTCAAATTGACAGTGAATCAAATATATCTACTTCCATGCATGTACACTTCATCCACTGACATATACAACAATACCATAAAGGAAAATAAGATAAGATCAGAGAGAGAGGGAGGGAGAAATCAGAGAGACAGAGAAAGAATGAGCATACTATGGCTTTTCAGCCTCTGTGAATGAAATACAGATGCATGCTCTTCCTTGAGCACATGGACAACATTACACACTTGTATCACTTTTGCATATGGCTATTGTGTGACCTGGAGATGCAAACCAGTGTTCTTATATTTTGCAAGCAAACACCTTAAGGGCTAAGCCATCTTTCCAGCCCCAAAAGATTTGTTATTAACAAAGTTTGCATCAATATTAGGGATTAGCTGCTTGCCTTTGCACCAGCTTGATATAAAAGAGGAGATTGATGAACATAGAATTTAAATCAAAATCAATAATGATCATAAAATGTTTTAAATAAAAATGCTTTTTAGGTTGGAGAGATGGCTCAGCAGCAAAGGTGCTTAATTTGAAGCCTATGTATCCATGTTTGACTCTTCAGATCCCACATTACCCAAACACAAAAGGGGAGGTACTCACAAGGTTGCACATGCCCACTAGATGGTGCAAGCATCTGGAGTTCCATTGCAGTGGCTGAGGCCCAGGCACTCAAATCCCCCCCTCCCATCTCTCTCTCTCTCTCTTTTGCTGTCTGTGTCTCTGTCTTGTTCTCTCTAAAAGAAAAAAAAATGCAGTAAACTGTTTTTAAATGTTTTGATGCATGATATGGGAACATGAAAAAATGAGGTTGCTCTGGACACTAAAAATGAAAATTTGTATCACTCATTTCTTTGAGCTCTTGGGAGTTTCAGAGGAAAATAATAGCTAGAACATCATAGAAAAACAATTTTAAAGTTGTGTTATAGAATGTGCTAGTATGAGAATGTGTGAGATTATCAATGTCATTCCTCTTTATGTGCATATTTCAAGAGATTTACTGAATATGATGCTGAAGTTTTAATTTCTTTTTCCATTGAAAAAGTATAATGCAAAATCATGTATAATAAAAGGGATCACATTGAGAAAAATTTATGCTGATGAAAATCTGAGCTAATGTCAATATGAGGTATAATACAAATATTAGTGGAGGAATTCATTGTTGTCTCTGTAACCAGTCAGTAGATTCAGATATCAGATTTTAATGAGAATTAAATGTCAACTTTCTTGCAAAGTAATTGTGGCAGAATTGGCAGAACTGTGTTAGCAAATAAAATAATTATTTTAGAAATTATGGAAGTATCAATATGTATGGGTTTCTCTGAGAATTATTATTAAAGGATAATAAACAAATGAAAGTGTACAAGTAAGTATATTAATGTGCTAGCCTGCAGCACAAAGGTCGAAACAAACCCCGAAGGTGGGAGTGGGAATGAATCTGAGACAAGAACACAAGGAATGGAGCGAAGACAAGTTCTGATCAAGGATCTGGTTTATTCAGGCAGACACAAGCTTATATGCAGAAGATAAAAATTTCTCGACGATGCCTACGTGCCTAGGGTCAGCTTCGCCAGGGCCATGTGGTAATGCCCCCATGTCCGGTGCCTATGTCTTATGTTAAATAATGCATTTGCAACTGGTG
This sequence comes from Jaculus jaculus, assembly GCF_020740685.1. NCBI lineage: Eukaryota > Metazoa > Chordata > Mammalia > Rodentia > Dipodidae > Jaculus > Jaculus jaculus. Next base: position 1,975,153 of record NC_059126.1, read on the forward strand.
CCACCTCACCTGGGATGCCTTCTCACCTAGGCTGCAGGATAAGGCCTTTGGGTTAAGAGATTAAAGACCACCTGTAGCTTGGATTTCCCCTACAGCTCCTGACAAATTAAAGAAACTGAGGTCCAGTTTTCTTACATGAGGTGTGTTGGTGTGCTTCCAAAATGTACCTGCATCAGAACATACAAGTATGAAGAGAGTTTTGGTGGTCTCATTTATGAGGTGGGAAGTCCAGGCTGTCATAAGTTACAGATATATATATATATCTCAGCCACATGTGTTCCAGGAACCATTCAGTCTGTCAGAGCAACAAAATCAAGCACACAAAGGAGGGAGGGAAATTACTTAAATTTGTGAATATGCTACAGTGTAGGTTCAACTGACTTAAGGCATATGTCCAGGGAGCTCCGTCGGATAGATCATGTGGGAATAATGAAGCAAGACAAGATGGCTGGTTGAGGGAAATATATTTTTCTTTTGGCATCACCAAAAATATGTTATATAATAATGATTTCATATTGGATTTCTCTAATTTTCATACAGGAATAATGGAGAATGTCAGAAGTACAGGCCTGAGGCAACAAAATTAAAGTTGGATGTAGTCGTCTTTTACATGAGTATCTGATGTTCTAGGGTGAGGACATGAATGTAACTCTACAGTCATGATACTGGAGGTTCTGTATGTCTGAGCATGTAACTGACAGAAGCATATTCCTAGTTCAGTGCGTTATTTTGTCTTTTTCTTTCAGATAAGATTTTAGGAATTGAAGAACATTTGTTCCTGATAATAAACCCACTGGCTATTGGCTCTTTAAGGACACAAAACTTACCTACCCAAAAGTATGGTACCTTTACACCAGTGGTTATGAAGACAGAGGTGGGTACCCCAATCAGGATGTGTGACTGTGACATCATCTAAGCACCTCATCTCACATCCTGCACAAATTCACAAAGCACTGTCACCAGGTATGTGAAACATGTTTTCAGGCATGTGGGACTTCACACATTGAAAACATTAAAAATGGCCTCAGCTCTCTAACATGATTATATCCCTGAATTCTACAGCAGTTTCTGCTAATTGTTACCAACAAAACTGTAAAGGCTCTCAAAGTTTGATTAATTTATTTTCCAACATTTTGGAAGGATTCATATGACAAGCAGATTTATCAGTGCCAGATAATACTAGTATTGATATTTAGCAACTATTTACAGAATATTAATTTCAGATAATCACCTGACATAATAAACATTTGAAAGTGACCTAAAATCTGCTTTGCACTTACACATTTAATTTATATTGACTATTATCAAAATTTATTTTGATGAATACACAATTTAAAAAGACACATTAGTGTTTTGTTGTGCATAATTGCTGGGTGGTGCTAAAAGATAGTCCACTTACAAAACTAATAAAATATTTGATTTTTCTCTCTGTTTCTGAGGGTTCAAGTCATCCTAGAAAAAAAAAATTGAGTGTCCCTGGTTCTTTGTTGCCACATAAGCAAAACTCCACTATTTATGAGGAATTCAATTCTCCTCATACTGTCCATATATCAATAAGAAGAAAAAGAAGTGATTTTATTCTCACAATCACATTATAGCACATATCCACCATCACTCAAACACTTAAAAATGATCCTAGCAAGTAGCTAGTTAGGGCCTAGAGGGATTGCATGGTCTCAGAAAATCTCTTCAAAATGCCTGGGAAATAACCTTAAGCATAAAAATTAAGAGTTATTAATTGAAATTTTCAACATTATATAGTCAACAATTATACAATGCAGATTCCTAGATACAGAATAGTTAATATAGCTCTAACATTAGTGCCTTAGGTAATCATTTCCAGAATATATGCCTTGGAGTTAGGAAAATTTAACGTGTAATCTATGGTTTTATAATTTCAATATATATTATCCCTCTTCTAACTAGAAAAATACTGTATGAAAAAAGTTCATAGTATTGTCCAACTCCATGGTGCTATTATATCTGTCATTACCTTTCCTAAAAGAAATCAGGAGTTACATTTAAAGTGAACTTAATTTGATTGGGATACACCCATGTATATATTCATATGCCTACAAATAAAAACTGGTTTAAAATTGAGTGAATATATCTATACAAGAAAATATTAGCTGTCCTGAATGGAGCGATAAGAAAACAGTACAATTCCTTGTGCATGTATAGATGCTACCAGAAGGGTAACGATGAGAGAGTATAGATAAATTCATTTGCTGTGAGGTGATTTGGGAACAGTAGAGACTCTTTTACATCAGGAACAAAGACCAACTTGTCCCACTCTGTAATTTCAGAAGGTGATAGGGTTTAAAAACACTGATTCAATATGACTTGGTTGAAAATGCTCTGTGAAAGAGAAGATGTGGGCTGGTGAGATGGTTTAGCATTGACGGTGCCTGCATGTAAAACCTAAGGACCCATGTTTGATTCCCCAAAATCTGCATAAACTAGATACATGAGATGGTGCATGCATCTGGCATTCTTTGTAGTGGGTAGAGACTCTGCCCCACTCATTACCTCTCTCTCTCTCTCTCTTACACATAAGTAAATTGATTTTTTCTTTAATTTATGTGCCAAAGTTAATAGTAGAATTTATATTGCTTTTAAATTTTTTCTTCTCAGTCCCACGTGTAGTCTCATTACAACTGGATTTTGTATCATGCAACTCCATTTTATTATCAATCTACTCTCATGATACTGAAATGAATGAGTTGGCCTGGAGAGATGGCTTAGTGGTTAAACGCTTGCCTGTGAAGCCTAAGGACCCTGGTTCAAGGCTCCATTCCCCAGGATGCACGTTAGGCAGATGCAGAAAGGGGCACATGTGTCTGGAGTTTGTTTGCAGTGGCTGGAGGCCCTGGCATGCCCATTCTCTCTATTTCTCTCTATCTGCTTCTTTCTCTGTCTGCTGCTGTCAAATAAATAAATATAAATAAATATACAAAAAAATAAAATGATGAGTCTGTTTTGGTTGCAGCATTATGTAAGTATTCTTTTTATTTTTATTTTTTCCTTTTTCTCTTTGGTTCTCAGGTAAAAAGACCACTCATACACTAATTTTTGTATCAACTGCAGTGTTGTAGAAATGTGCTCACAATTGTGCAATCATATATTGCCATGACTGGGTGAATGACCTTGTCTTCTCTTCTTGAGTGTGTGTGTGTGTGTATGTGCACATGTATGTGTGGGCACACTTGCATACTTCCATAAACATTTGATATCATTCGCCACTCCTTTCATTCCCCACTCCTTGAGGAATCAATTGCTCTTGATTTGGCTAACTGACCCACTCCTTTTATTTCTGCTCCTGGACAGTATGTAGTGAATTCTACACTTACACTGAGATGAATTGGAAAATTAGCAATTTAGACAATAGATAATCACAGAGGCAATCAGAACCAAATCCTAATTTCATGGCAGAATTCATATCATTTGGACATGTTCTTTACATGATCGAAAAAAAAAAAAAACTTTCATGTTCATTTGTATAGGTGCTAGAAAATGATATAATACTTTATATAGGAATTCTAGTATATATGTTGACCAAGCTTGACAATGCCCTTGCTGAGTTGTGTTAGCAAAGTGGAGGGCATCCTGACTGAGTGGGGTGTTATGTACCACAGAAAAAACAAGCCTTGCTCAATCCATAGTTTAGAAATTAGGGAACGTTTACTGTTATTTAGGAAGGATTCAAATGTCCATCTCTCCTGTCTTTTGTTCCATGAAATACAGCAAACAATTCCAATCTCAGTGAAGAAATGCAAAAACACTACCTGAATATAACTAATGAGCATAAAATTCCACATAACAAAATTCTAGATGTCACCAAAACAGGTAAACTCACTTTTTTTCCTCCATGAGAAAGTTTTCTTAATTACAGCATATCACAGGATTCTTTTGTTCTTATCTCCAATTCACCAGCATTGCAATTAAAAATAATTTAAGGAAACTTAGTCAATGAAATGCCATTTTTAGCTTTCTCTCTTTATTATATTTCATAGGCATATGTCCAAAATGAAGATGTTGGTTGCGTGAGTAGAAACATCATCATTATGACTCATGAGACATATAAGTTAAAGAGTATTTTGGGTGAAAACAAATATTTGAAGACAGATTATTTATAGATGAAAAGTGGAAGCCATGTTGGAGATATATAACTATATCTATGATATAGGATAAATATTGGATTTCATTAATTTGAAAAAAAAACTGGCTAAGTTAGGTGCTAAATGTAACACAAAATATAGTTATAAGCTCTTTGAATTCTTTTGGGCATAGCTTCTTTGCATGAAAAAATAAGTCTTAGTTTTCAATGTGATTCACCATTTTCATGTATGGCACTGATATTCATGTAAGCTTATAAGTGTTTTGGACATCACTATAAACCCAGAAACTCACACTTCAACCCTGAACACCAGCATCCTCCCAGTGAGTAAAATCCTGGATAACATGCAATTATAAATTGTGGATGACCATCTGGAGATAGGGTCCATGGTATGACTGTGATCATGAGAACTGATTTCACCATTTTCAAATGCTTTCATTTGTATTTTCATGTCTATCACCTAACAAACACTTCACAAGTACTTGCAGTTATTTTTTGGGGTCATGACCATGTCAGCCTGCTTTTCAACACCTTCTCCATGGAAACAGAATCATAAACACAAAGTTGGAATCATCTTTCATTGGCTGTTGGACTTTCATCTTCCCAGTGTAGTTCTGATCTTTCCCATAGGCCATTTCCTTCCGTCTCCTTCCCAAAACCCATTTCATGTTTCCAGCTTCCTCTGTGGTTAAATGAATTGATTGCATGCACCAGTGTGTACATTCTGAATAATTATGTGTAAAGAGCATGACTCACAGGTTTGCATTTGAACCTGGTTTAGAGGAACCAACTTATAACCATTGTTACTGTATGGATGCATTTAACATTCCAAGTATACTACAGGAACGCAATGACTAGTGGTGAAGTAACAAGTTGTTCAATGTAAGTTTTTGTTTGTTTGTTTGTTTTTAAGGTCTCTAGGCTGGGTGCATGTCCTGAATCACAGCACCCAGGTGGCAGAGGTAGGAGGATTGTCATGAATTTGAGGCCATCCTGACACTACATAGTGAATTCCAGGTAAGCCTGAGCTAGAGTGAAACCTTACCTCAAAAAACACAAAATAATAATAATAATAATAATAATAATAATAATAATAATAAAAACAACAATAATAATAACAACAACAATAAATAAGTAAAATAAAATATCTCTAAAGCAGTGTGATATAATGAGTTTTTGAGGAATCACATCACCTTGTTTTTATGTATTTTTCTAAAATATAAATCAGGTGTGTTTTTCATCCTACTAAAAATATTTGAAAACTAAGTGCTTAGGTTCCAGAGTTCAGAGTAGACCACCTGCCATAGGATGGGTGATTTTCCTCCACAAATTCCAAATCCAACACTGGGAACTTAAAAAATATGAAGGATACACACAGTTGGAGGTCTTTCCACCCAGCAAAGCTCAACATTGGCTCCATTATACATTATCTTTCTACCAGAATTTTGTAAAATACTTGATGACCCACCAAAGGCCAGTGGTAAGACCCTATTGCTGAAGACTCCATACGCAGCTGACACATAAGATGGAATGACATGGCTGGAAGCCAGGAGAGAGTCCAGTCCCCAGACAGTCAGCATGTCTAGTGCCAGAAGGCGCTACAAAGGCGACTGGGGGAAATGACCAAGATTTGTCCAAGCAACACATTGTTTAACCTAATTAGCAACAAATAACCGGATGTGATGCCCACACAAGTGCAATAGTGGTACACAGCCATGGTGAGGAATCAATTGCTCTTGAGTTGGCTAAGTGATCCACTCAGTGGTACTAGACCCTTAGCTGGAGCTGGGAAACAAGTCAGAACCATACCCAAACACAAGCCCACTCCACAACATCAAGCTACCATCAATCACGGGGTATAAGAGAGCCTACACCTATCAAACTGTCTATCAAAAAAGTAAGTGTTATCTCAATTTTCCAGGTGCTAACTTACTCTCCGTTGGAGAATCTGCTTCTCTTTTACAGATAGATGCAGATCCTAAGAAGAGAGCTGCCCCAACATACCTCAAAAGGGGCCCAACTGAAACTAAGGACAACTGGCAAAATAAGCAAGGGTGATGTTTTCCTGTGAACTGGATACCAGCACAAAGGGGAAGGAGATCAATGCAGAGAAAAATCAACTCCTACCAAATCACAGAGCCAAAGCCTCAGAGGCCCCCAACACCTCAGCACTGAAGCAGACCAAAAATGAACCCAACATGGCTCAGGGAAATCTTGCGGAAGAGGGGGTGGAAAGAATGTCAGAGTTACATGTTGGGTCATGATTTGCAGAGACATTTATCATACCAATAACTGGGGGCTACCTCCACAATGCATGACCCATTTTCATTACCAAGAAGGGTCTAATGGGAGGGGGTAGATCACAGATGAGCCTAAATAATGGTACCAAACTGTCTGTATTTACTGAAAAGAAAACTAATAAATTAAATTAAAAAAAAATTTGACAACTGTTTGGGCAAGAAATGTACATGGTAAAATGAAAGGAGGAAAAAGTGAATACCCTACCATTGAAAGATATAGCAATAAACCAAACAAGCAAATATATTTTGGCTCAAGCAATCCAAAAGGAAAAAAAAAGTAAAAGTAAATTAAAATAATTCCTTGAAACCAGTGAATAAGGCAGTATTTCATTTAATAATATAGAAATACATGAAATAAATAACTGAATTTCAATGACTGAGAAAACAGAAGTCAGTGAACCTAAATGAGTAGAACAGAAATAAAGATAACTGCTGTATAAATGAGGAAAATATGCATGAACATAAAAAATACTTTTAAAACAGCTGTAAAATAGGACAAAATAGCCAGGCATGGTGGCACACACCTTTAACCCCAGCATTGGGGAGGGACAGGTAGAAGAATCACTGAGAGTTTGAGGCCACTGTGAGAATACATAGTGAATTTCAGGTCAGCCTGGGTGATAGTGAGTCCCTACCTTAAAAAAAAAAAAAGGACAAAATAAATTTTAATTGGCAGAATTAAAAGACAGAAGTACATGTACTCATATAGTATATACTATAAACAAATCTGACCAAAAGTGATTCTTAGAAATTATTGAATTCTTTCCTCGATGAGAAAGTTATTTAGAGATGTAATAAGTACTTATGTCTTATCAATAATAAGTACATAAAGAATACTACACATATGAGTAGGAAGTGACAAGATTGATTTCTTTTTTTTTTTTTTTTTTTTTAAGGCATGTTAAAGTAAAGGCAAAAAAGCGTCTTCACTGGTGAGTCTCTAATATGTTTATAAATAACCATACCAAACTGTCATTAATTATTCTAAAAATGCCATAATGTTGGGATTGTGTCATTCTTTCCAAGCCTATCATCGTGCTTGAAACAAGAATAAGGAACAGAAGCAATGAAAATAAATATGCTAGCACCCAAGATAAACTTGAAGAAACGTCTTTACTAATACTTATTGGAGAAAACTCCCAATGCTAATCCATGGATACAAAAAAATGGCAATAAAATGGGTACTGTACTCAAGCATTTTGTTGGTCTTGAGTGCAACAGAGAATTTCTCCAATGTGGATGAGCTTCATTTAGGGATGAAAGATGTAGAAATTCTAAACACATCACAACTGCCAAAACCAGTGCCACATTTTAAAATTTTTGTTTCTTTTTATTTATTTATTTGAGAGCAACAGACAGAGAAAGATGGAGAGAGAGAGAGAGAAAGAGAAGGAGAGAGAGAGAGAGAGAGAACAGGTGTGTGCCAAGGCCTCCGGCCACTGCAAATGAACTCAAAATGCATGCATCACCTTGTGCATCTGGCTTATGTGACTCCTGGGGAACCCAGCCTCAAACGGGGGTCCTTAGGATTCAAATGCAAGCACTTAATTGCTAATCCATTTCTCCAGCCCTAATTTTTGTTGTATTGTGGTACACAATAAATGACAAGGGTAGAAGCAGTAAAAAGGCTAGTTGATTAAAATATGATCTTCATGAGAAGGACTCGGTATATACTCCCAATCTTGTCAGCATCTTTGTAACTGTAAATGAGAGGGAAAATCTATGTGACATGAGCAGGGTGAGCTCATCAGTGTGCTGAAGGACTGAAAGAGATAGGAGTGGTTGGTGTAGCAAGAATAAAGTCTCCTCCTCACCCTGAAATGGTTTCATACTATTCCACCGATGGGATAGCATGTGCATCCTGTAGCTTAGCATTTTTCCTAGAACAGCATCAATTAAAAAGTTATCAGGTGGGAGTCAATAACTCTACTAATCACACAATATATTTAGCATCTCTTACCTGACAACTGTGCTCATGACGTCCACATAAGGAGCAGGGCCTTTCCATGTCTGCTCTGACTTGGCCTGTACACGGGGACCAGGCTACCACTTCACTAAGTTGCAGTGGCTATGGGGACAGGATTAGAGGAGCCCCAAGACCTTCTCACCAGAGTCCATTGTATAATTCCTGAACTATGAGGTCTTGGTGCTGGGATGAGCAGCTAAGATGCAGTAGGTACCTCTTGAAAGTGTTTGAGGGACCAGCCGGAAGTCCAACGTCAAAGTTCCAAAGTCCTGTGGAGTTGGACAGTGGGCATCTCTGTGGTAACCAAATCTGTGTTCTAATGGCAATAGGGATTCTGCCTTTATCTCGTTGTTTTTTTTTTTTTTTTTTTCAAGATAAAGTTTTGCTATAGCCCAGACTGGCCTGAAATTCACTATGTAGCCTCAGGCTGGTCTGGAACTCACAGCCATCCTCCTACCTCTGACGTCCCAGTTCTGGGATTAAAAGAGTATGCTACCACACCTGTCTATCCCCAGTTTGGATGTCTTATTCAAAAATATTTTATTTTTACTTATTTATTTGACAGAGAGAGAGAAAGTGGGGGGGATGAGCACTCCAGGGCCTCAAGCCACTGCCAGTGAACGCCAGATGTGTGCTCCCCCTTGTGCATCTGGCTAAAGTGGGTTGTGGAGAATTGAACCTGGGTCTTTTGGCTTTGCAGGTAAATACGTTAACTGCTAAGCGTCCATCTCTGGATGATGTTTTTATCCATAATAAGGGACATTCAGAATAGGTATGACCCATGGAAGCTAAGGCAATGCTGTGCTATTTAATTTGTCATTTTATTTATTTATTTAGGCAAACACAAAAAAGTGCCCTTTTGATGAGAGAGAGAGAAAGAGGGAATTGGCACTCCAGGGCCACGAGCCACTTAATGGAACTCCAGATGTGTACACAATATCTGTGCATGTATGACCTTGGAGGTGTGCTTACACCATCATTTGCATCTAACTTACTTGGCAACTGGAGAATTGAACATTGCACCATAGGTTTCATAGACAAGGTCCTTGACTGCTAAGCCATCTCTCCAGCATGATGTCTTTGATTTACTTATATGAGATAGAGAGAGAAAGGAAACCCCAGGGCCTCCAGCCACTACCAGCAATCTCCTCACTCATGTACCACCTTGTGCATCAGACTTAGGTGGGTACTGAGGAATTGAGCCTGGGTCCATAGGCTCAGGCAAAAGTCTTTACTACTGAGCCTTCTCCCAGTGCTGTTTTTGTTTTTCTGCCTTTATCTGCTGGCATGTTCTAACATCACCAATATGGAAGCCATATTTGTGTTTACATCATTACACATTAGTCATTGTGTCCCTGTGGCCTTCTTTTCATCATACATCACATGTTGTGCAACACACACTGTGAACCTGGTTTTACATTATGTTCCTTTGTGACCAGTTGAGCAACCTGTTCAGCCTGGTGATACTATCAGTCATTAAGGAAGAAAGCATTAAAAAAAGAAGAAAGAAAGAAAGGAAGAAAGAAAGAACAAAATTATAATTTACATTTATTTTTTAATATTTATTTGTGTGTATGTGTGTGTGTATGTGTGTGTGTGTGTATGTGTGTGTGTGTGTGTGTGTGTGAGAGAGAGAGAGAGAGAGGGGGGGGGGGGAGGGAGAGAGAGAGAGAGAGAATGGGTATGTCAGAGCTTCTAGCTACTGCAAAGAAAATCCACATGAATGCACCATTTTATTCATCTCGCTTTACATAGGTTCTGGGAAACAAACTTGGGAAACAAACTTGGGTCCTTAGGCTTTGGAGGCCAGTGCCTTAACTGCTGAACAATCTCTCCAGCCCAATAATTTATATAACTAATGTTAAAAATGTTATGTTATTTGGACCTTCTGGCTTTTTGCCATTAGGGACTTAAATGACATTTTAAACTGGAGTGAAAGGAGTTTGAATCCTTGGATGTACGTGTGGGAGTCTTGATAAGATAGGACAAAGTCATGGTTAATCTCTATATATGCACAGCTGGTTTCCTGGTGGCTCAACACGAGTCAGGAATTTTTTTACTTTATGATGACTCAACACAATTCTAGTGTTTTTAGATTTCTTTTACCATCTGCTGTTCTAATTAAATATCTTGCCTCACCAACTCTGTAAGGAAAAACAGAGTATATGTTTGTTGCTTTTGGATCTAAAACTAACAGGCTAAATGCAGGGCTACTTTACCTTAATTTCCATCATTATACACCTCCAAGAAAGTATCCACAAGATGCATTATGGGTAAAATGTCAATGACCACACTAACACTTCAAGCTACATGTTTGGGTCCATGACGGTGGGAATTAAATTCGGAATTCTTCAAGGGACATCCATCTCCCAGGCCCATTATGTTAAACCAGCTTCTCACTTTCTAAGTGTGGAGGTCCATCCTGGTGGGGATTTAAGTTCTGGGTTCTCAAAGGGACATCGTGGTCAACAAGATTCTGACTTTCTAGATGCTGGGGTCCAGCACGGTAGTTATGGAAGGTCAGGCTTCTCTAAGGGATATCTATCCCCTATGCACATCATTCTCAACAAGGTTCTATCTGTCTATATCTTGGGATGCAACATTATGGGAATTGAAGTTCAGGCTTCTTGAAGAGACATCTGTGTACATATTCATGATAGTTAGACTTCTATCTGTCAGTGTGTGACCCATTTCACTGCCTCACTAGCCTAGGTTGTTCTTGTCTCTTTCTTGAAATGAGGTAACAGTTGTAAGAAGTAAAGAGTAACAACATTATCACTGTTAGCAAGCAAGTATAAAATAGTCCAAGCACAGAACAAGTGAAAGTGGAAGATGAGGGAATTTTTTCTTCTGGAAAGTAAAACATTCATGCACCATCCTATAGCCTTTCTTCTTTAGAGTATTGGGATTTCCACTTTTAGGAAATTTTGCCTCAAAGTAGTCATCACCAAGCAGGCACCTTTAAAATTGCACTGGCCAGACTAGAGCTTTGACACCTTCATAATCTACCTCATGAAGACCCTGAATATGATTGGCCACCATCATCAGGGGCAAAAGGACCTTAGATAGCAGCCTGTCTATTTCCTGAAGACTCATAACCAGAGACCCATTAGCAGAGAGGAATTATCTGTCATGCCAAATGGCTGCATGGGAATAAAGGAATATGCAAAGATTCTGTGGGAGTGAACATTCATTTCTGGCTCAGTTATATGACTCTCACACTGAACACTTTTAAATAAAGTCTCTTTCATCTAGTCTAATTTTCAAATTGTATGGGCCTTCAAGGATTTCTGAACCATCAAGAGATTCCAGTCGGGCTGGAGAGATGGCTTAGTGGTTAAGTGCTTGCATGTCAAGCCTAAGGACCCCAGTTTGAGACTTGATTTCCCAGGACCCACACTAGCCAGATACACAAGGGGTACATATGTCTGGAGTTCCTTTGCAGTGACTAGAGGCCCTGGCGTGCCCATTCTCTGTCTATCTATCTGCCTCTTTCTATCTCTGTCTGTTGCTCTCTAATAAATAAATAAAAAACAAAAATGAATAAAAAGAGATTCCAGTCCATGTGTTTTATATATTTATTTATTTTGGTTTTTTCAATGTATGGTCTTTTTATAGCCCAGTATGACCTGGAATCAGTCTCAGACTAACCTCAAACTCAGTGTTCCTCCTATTTCTGCCTCCAGAGGTGCTGAGATTAAGGTGTGTGCTATTATACCTTACTATTTAATGTTTTGAAAAACTTCAATTTATATATTTGTAAGAAATGGTGACAGGGAAAGAAAGGGAAAGAATGAGCTCTCCATGGCCTCTAACTGCTGCAAGTTAACTCCAAATGCAGATACTACCTTTTGTAAACAGCTTTACATAGGTACTGGGAAATGGAACCTGGGTCATCATGTTTTGCATGCAAGCCTCTTAACCATTGAACTATGTCTCCAACCCTCATCCATGTTTCCAAGAGAAACTTAAGAACTTCCCAAGCTGCTTGAGTTATTGTTTCTATTTGTTCTTATGTGTAATATCCCCTGTCTGTCCATCCAGCTAGGAAGGTCACAAGATCAGATTAGTAACATATTTGACAAGGTGCATCTGGTTCTTTTAGCAAGACGGTCTGATATCCTCAAAGGCTCTGTGAGTGAGCCTAAGTGTCACCTGACATCATAACACAGGTCATCAGGAAAAAAATAATGTGAGGCTTTCAGAAATGAACCAAAGTAACTAAAAAAGTCCTTTTCTAGATTGATATAGCACACACTACGTCCTAAAAGTATCCACACACTCCAGAAGGACAGAGAGTAAATGGGGGGCCTGAGTCCTTCAGAGTGACTACTATTTGAAAGGGATTAGAGCTCTCATGGGAGAAGGTAGCCTGACTTGCAGAAGTGTGCTAAGGATCTTCACCTGCTGTGGCTACTTTCCTAATACATTTTTATCTACAGTTTGTTTGTTTTTTTTTTTAAATCTTGTTTTCATTTTTCCTCTTATGTCCTATGTAACCCTGAACAATTTGTCCTGTATTGTGAGGAAAGGTAGCAGGCCATTCCTTCCTTCCACATTAAGATCCCCAGCCAGAATATTCTTACTTTATTAGGGAAAAAGTTTCCAATAATTGAAGTAAGGAGATTACAGATAAAAATATGGACAGAAAGCTAGGGTAGAGAAGGTATTGGTTACAGAAGATAGATCCAAAGAAGAGAAACTTTTTACATGGGAAAATGAGTTGGGAGTAGCTTGCCAAAGGAACCTAGAAGTACTATTGTGGCTCTAACTTATAAGAGAGAGAGAGAGAGGGACAGAGAGAGAGAGAGAGAGAGAGAGAGAGAGAGAGGGCAGTTTATTTTTAATTTTGCTCTTTGTAGTGGTCCATGATGGAAAGAACCTGTAGCTGAGATCATTTTGACTTGAGTACATTACTATAGCTTCACCATTACAGGAGACCTATTCATCTCATAATGGTCAGATACCAGTAATAAGTGAATATAATCAGGTTCACATCAAAACATCAACATCAACCTTCCTCAAAAGTCCATTACACGAAACTTACAGTTTCTACAACTTTCAAAATTTTAGAAAAGCTGAAGGGATTTCTCAGTGGTTAAGGCACTTGTCTGCAAATCCTAAGGACCAAAGTTTGATGCCCCAGTGCACACATAAACACAGATGCACAAGGTAGTACATGCATCTGAAGGTCACTTGCAATGGCTAGAAGCCCTGCCATGCCAGTTCATTCATTTTATCTCTCCCTCTTTAAATGAATAAATATGTAAATTAAAACATTAACACAAAGGAAGTTTAGTGTACAGTAAAATCTCTGACATGAATAAACCATTGGAATATGAAAGAATAGAGCATAAATGTATGGATATTCAACATGAGTATTGTGCAATTTCAGTATTTCACTATATAGATATACTTGGCTTCAAATATGAATCTTCAAGGATATAAACACAAAATAACTAATATGATTTTTTTTTGAGGTAGGGTCTCACTCTGGATCAGGCTGACCTGGAATTCACTGTGTAGTCTCAGGGTGGCCTTGAACTCTTGGCGATCCTCCTACCTCTGCCTCCCAAGTGCTAGGATTAAAGGCATTTACCACCACGCCCAGAAAATATGAAATTTTTGTAGACACATGAAGTAACATTTTATTTTATTTTATTGGATTTTAGAGGTAGGGTCTTTCTCTAGCAAAGGTTGACTTGGAATTCACTATGTAGTGTCCGGCTGTCCTCATACTCATAGTGATTTCCAAACTACCCTAAGTTTTAAAAGTAATTTTATCTACAAATTATGTTTTTTTAATGCACTGTTCCAAATTTTTAATTAACATAATACACATTCATCTATGCATCCCTTTTGCAAGTTGAGATACTTGTGTTTAAGCTAGAAATTTTTCCTACATACCTATGACTAGAAAGGTTTTATTATTAGTTTTGTAATCAGTGAATACAGTCAAATTGGTACCATTGTTAGCCTCCTCTCTGATTGCCTGCCTTTGCAGAGACCCTCCTTCTTGTTGAATATGGGTCGTGCATCGTGGGGTTAGTCATCAGTTATGGGTAAGAGGCAGTGTCTGTGTGTATCATGACACAACATGTGGCACTGACATTCTTTCTGCTCCCTCTTCAGCAAATTTCCCTGTGACAGGTTGGGTTCATTTTAGGTCTGTTTCAGTGATGAGGTCTTGGGACCCTCTGTGTCTCTGGATACCTGGTTTGGTAGGCATTGAGTATTCTCTGTGTATATCTCCTTCCCTGTTGTGCTGGCACCAGGTTCACCAATAAAACAGCACTCTTGCTTGATTCCCCAATTATTCTTAGTTTCAGCTGGGGCCCTTTCGATGTATGATGGGGTGGTTCTCTCCTTAGGATCTGGGTCTATCTGAAAAGAAAAGCGAATTCTCCAATGGAGAGTAACGTTAGTACCAAGTAAATGTGATAACCTTTTTTTTTTTTTTCTTTAAGAGAATGTAATATGTGTAGGCCCTCTTGTAGCCCATGATTGGTGGGTGCTTCATAATGGAGAGTAGGTTCATTTTGGTTATGATTCTGACTTTTTTCCAAGCTCCAGCTATGGATTCATTTCCACTGAACAGATCAGTTAGCCAAATCAACAGCATCTTGTTTCCCATCATGGCTGTGCACCACAATTGCACTTGTGTGAGCATCATGCCAGGGTGCTTGCTTCTGAGTAGATTAAACCATGAGTTCCCTGGACATATATGGTTCATGTTACCCCAGTGGCTCATGTAACACTTTCTGGCACTAGACAGGCTGTCTGGGTATTGACTCTCTTCCAGCTTCCAGCCATGACACTCCACATTAAGTGCCCACCGCATATGCTGTCTTCAGTAGTGGGGTCTTACCACTAAGTTTTGGTGTGTCATCAAGTACTCTTAAAGAAATATGTCTTCCATGCATCTTGCCATGCACATCAATCAAGTCCAAGTGGATCAAAGACATCAATATAAGACAGAAACTTGGTTGCTACTGAAGAAAATATAGGAGGAACTTTCCATGAGATATGATTGGGAAAATACTTACTGAACAAAAATCCAGTAGCCAAGGATCTTAAACAATCACTCAACCAATGGGATCACATGCAGCTGAAAAGCTTCTTCACAGACAAACATACAATAAAGAGAGACAATAGATTACCCACAGAATGGGTTAAAATATTTGCTGAATATCCAACTGACAGAGGCCTAATCACTAGAATTTACAAATAACACAAAATCCTTAACAATAAAAAGTCAAACAACCCACTCATAAAATGGGGCAAAGAAATGGGCAGGCAGTTTTCAGAGGAAGCAATACAAATGACAAACACACACTGAAGAAAATGTTCAGGGTGGAGGGAAGGGTTAGCAGTTAAGGAATTTGCCTGTAAAGCCAAATTTGATTGATTGCCATGTTTGATTCCCCAGGACCCATGTTAGCCAGATGCACAAGGAATGCAAGTGTCTGGAGTTCGTTTACAGTTGCTGGAAGCGCTGGTGCACCCATCCGCCCCCCCCCCTCTTTTTCTGATAAATAAATAAATATAATGTTTTTAAAAAAGGAAATGTTCATCATCCCTAATCATCAGGGAAATGCAAATGAAAACATTGATAGTGAGGATGTGGAGAAATAGGAACCCCCATCAACTGTTGGTGGGAATGTAAGATGGTACAACCACTGTGGAAAGCAATATGGAGACTCCTAAAAGAATTGACTACAGAGTTAACAACAGATCAAGTTATTCCCTTACTGGCCATATACCCTAAAAGTTCCATGCCTTAATCCAGATAAATTTGATCAACCATGTTTATAGTTGCTTAATTCATAATAGGTAAGAGCTGGATACAACCCAAATGTCCATCACTAGACAAACAGATAACTAAGATGTGGTAGATCTACATGATGGAATTCTACACAGTGATAAGGAAAAATGATACAATGAAATTTGAAGAAAAATGATCAAACCTAGAATACACCATTCTCAATGAACTCACCCAATCACAGAAAGATAATTGCCGCATAGTATCACTCATCTCGAGCTCCTAACCTGAATCTACCTGACATGAAAAAATAGCCAGCAAGCACCCAGAGGACCGGAAAATAGGGTGGGTGGGGAGGAAGAGGAGTGTAAAGGAGGGAGAGGGGGACACAAAACTGGACCCAAATGACAATGGCACCATAAAATTCTACATGCTAAATGACAGACCAAATGATTGAACCTTCACCAGAGCCTTAGAGGGAACACCTCTAAGTACTTCAATAGAAGTGAACTTCAATAGGATATCACTTAGCCTTACTGAGCTAGGCATGGTTATGGGTTTCATCCCATAAGTTGGGAGGCAGAGGTATTAGGATTGCTACCAGTTCAAGGTCAGCCTGACAGTGCATATTGCATTCCAGGTCAGCCTGGACCAGAGTGAGACCCTACCTCAAAAAGCTAAAAATTTAAAAGGCGTCTTCCATTTTCTTATTTATTCTTGTTGTTTATAACTTGGAATATTTTAATTGACATAGTTTCTGAGTGTCTCATTTATTCAAAGTACATGAAAGGAACTTATGATCTCTTTATATACATAGAAGTATATGTGTGTGGGTACTTACATGAAACTCAAGTACTTTTTCTCTGCTACAAAATAAATAGATGAATTACTGAGCTGTCATTTTATTTGTTGAACAAAATTGGTTGTAGTTTAAATCTGCAAAACTCTAGCATATTCAGTGTATTTGGTTACAATTTCATTTCTGTGAGTGTAATTTATTCAGGATTGAACTTTCATGTCTCTAAAGGATCTCTTTCTATAATCATCCTAAGAAAGAAATGTGCAGATGTGGGCTGGAGAGATTGCTTAGTGGTTAAGGTGCTTGCCTACTAAGCCAAAGGACACAGCTTCCATTGTCCAGGACCCACATAAGCCAAATACAAAGGGGCTACATGCTTCTGGAGTTTGTTTGCAGTCTTTTTCTCTCTCTCAAATACATACAGAAAAATAAAAAAGAAAAAAAAAGAAATCAAGATTTAATAGTGACCATAGATATTGAAGAGAACAGCAAGACATATGGCTTTCTAAGTATATATTTGTCTTCCATTTTTAAGGAAATTCTGCACACTTGACTGATGGTAATGAGTGGATATAGTACAGAATGGGGTACTAAGGATATATGTGAATGATGTAACATTTTATCATTATTCAACACTTTTTAAAAATGTCTTTTTATTTATTTATGTGCAGGCAGAGATAGACAGAAGAAAGACAGACAGAAAGAGTGGGGCACTCGTATTTCCATCCCCTGCGAGTGAACTACAGACATGTACACCACCTTGTGCATCTGGCTTATGTTGTTTCTGGAGAATAAAACCCAAATCCTTAGGATTTTCCGACAAGGGTCTTGCAGTGAAGCCATATCTCCAGCTGCAATACATTTTTAATGTAAATTAAAATCTTAGCAAATATCATGTAATATTAAGGCTTAACAGAACTCATTGGTGATGGAATTCAGGAATGTGGGATTTGCAGGGAGGTGACTTAACCACTGGGCCATTTGTCCAGCCCTCATTATTTTTGAACTGAGGTGAACAGGACTTTCTCAAGCAGAAGAAACAGAAGGTTGAATTTTGATCTATAAAGTGGTGGCAAATTGACAGCAATTCATAGCTATACCTACATACATGCATCACACTGCATATGCCATCATATACAAAAATAATAAGCACAAAAGAAAAATACAATGAAATCAGATGCAAAATAGAATCTGTTTAACAAGTTTTTAAGATATTAGGAATTTACATATCTCCTTATGTTGTGCTCCAGTTTAATATGAAAGTTGGTGAACAAAAAGAAAGAAGCTAAAGTTGAATTGATCAGTAAACATTTCACAGAAAATATATTTTGATTTATCTCATGAGAACATGTGAAAACTGAGGTAGTTGGGGTACTAAACAGAGAGTAATATCATTCCATTTTTCTTAGACCTTGAATATGCAATGGGAGAAGATAGTTAGAAAACAACAGAAAAACAGTTTTGCTAAGTTACATCCACTGGAATATGTGTAATAAATAATATTAGACTTACTTCTTTTGTAAATCTTGATAATTTCACTCAAACAGATTCTGGCTTTTGAATTTTGATTTCTGTTGAAACAGAATGACACAAGCCCATCCAAAAAGATAAATTTTAATGGGCTGGAGATATTTCTCCATGGTTAACACACTAGAATTTGCAAGTACTAATGAAAGCCAGAAGCACAAGGTAGTGCATGTGTCTGGAGTTCATTTGCAGTGGCAGAAGGTCCATATTCTCCTGATGTGCTTGAAAATAAATAAAAACTATATTTTATTGAGTTTATAAAATATATCTTATTTTTTATTTATTTGACAGAAACAGGAAGAGAGAGATTAAAAATAGATGTGTCAGAGCCTCTAACATCTGAAAACAAACTCCAGATACATGCACAAATTTGTACATCTGGCTTTATGTGGATACTGGGCAATCAAACCAGGGTCCTTTGGCTCTGTAGGCAAGTGTCTTGCAGCGAAGCCATCTCTCCAGCCCCAATACATTTTAATGTAAATTTAAATCTTAGCACATATCATGTAAAATTAAGGTTTAACATACTCATTGGTGATGGAATTCAATATGTGGTTACAAGGTTTGCAAAACATGTTGGCACATTGCCCCTGTTGTCAGTCAGTAGATGCAACACATATGAGATTGCATCACCATGTGAGCATCTGGAAAACTCAAGACAGAAGTGGGAAAAAGAATGAAGTACCTTAGGATTTCTTGAAGTTGCCCTATGTATAAGTTACTCTGAAAAACTGTCCTTAGGAGGCAGTGAACTAAAGTGTGAGAATGAGGATATTAAAGGAATGGACTTCCAAGCATGCTGTGGTGGATCATGTCTTCAGTCCCTGCACTCAGGATGTGGAAGACTGCTGTGAGATCTAGGTGGGCCTATGAATACATAATGAATAACAGGTTAGTCTGGGCTAGAGTGAGACCCTACCTTGAAAAAAGAAGACATGTACTTCCAGTTCTCACCTGATGTATGTTTCCATCCTTCCAAAATGCTCTCGAAAACTGAAGATGAAAGTGTGAAGAGAGGTTCAGCTATTTCACAGATGAGGTGGGAACTCCACGCCCTCATGCTTACACATCTATCTCTGAGGAAGATGCACTGCAGTGTCCACCAGGTCTGTCATTACACCACGTAAGCCATGTAAGGAGAGGCTGGCCAGGGTCAAAATCAGGGAATAGTTATAACATCTAGCTAGTGAGCTCAGTTGGGTAAAGTATGTTGATAATAATAAAGGGACATCATATGCATGAGATGAAAACTTTTTTGTTTTAGTATAAACATATCAACGGTTGGATGTTGGAGAGATGGCTTAGTGGTTAAGCACTTGTCTGTGAAACTTAAGGACCTGGTTGGAAGCTTGATGTCACACTACCCATGTAAGCCAGATGCACAAGGTGGCACATGCATTTGGAGTTCATTTGCACTGGCTAGAGGCTCTCGTGCACCCATTTCACTCTCTCTTTATCTCTGTCTATCTTTCTCAAATAAATACATAAAAATATTTAAAAAGAAACTTTGAAAAAATGCATATCAAGGAAGCCTTCTATTTACTCCAGACAAAAACATGTGGGTAATAATTATTTAGTGCTGGACTTCTTGAAATTTTTACATAAGGGTGGGAGACACTGGCACTTTTCTGATACTAGCAATGAAGACAGAAGTGTGGATCCTGTTCTGTGCCTATGCCCATAATCTCAGCACCTTGCATCACACTTGTACAGACTTCCACCAGCTATGGGCCATGTATCCAAAACCAAGTGTGACTTAACATGTAGATGCTTTAATCATGGTGTTAGGACCCCTGCTTTACATAAGTTGATGAACTGACTCAGCAACAACTGTTCGTACTAATTAGAAATGAACCTTGCAAAATGCTCTAACATTTGGGTTAATTGATTTCTGGCATTTTGGAGAAAATCTTTTTGGGAAGATTCTTTCTTTAATGTGGGATAATATTATTGTTGGTTTTAAGCAACCAATTACAGAATATTATTTGACAGACTGTAATCTGATATAGGAAATAATGTAAAGGCATTTAAAATGTATATTGCCATTCTCATTTAATTTATATTGATGACTCACAAACTTTTCTTTTAGGAATATATAGTGTAACAATAGTTACACTGGAGTTTTACTTCTCTGCATTTGTGGGGAAGAAGATAGTTCACTTACAAAACAAATATAATACTTGATTTGGCTCCCTGTTTAGGGGCATTCAGGAACTGGTGTAGAGCCACATTATCATGACTACACTGCTTACAGTTCTTTTCCCATGTCAACAAGGAAAAGAAGTGATGGGCTGGAGATATGATCAATGGTTGCCTGAACTGTCAAAAGACCCAAGTTCAATTCCCCAGTACCCATGTAAGCAAATACACAAATTGGTGAATGTATGTGCAGTTTGATTGCAATGCCTGGAGGCCTCTTACACCCATTCTCTCCATCAATTTGTTCCCACTCTTTCTGTCATAAATTCATTGTCTTTCAGTGTG
This sequence comes from Jaculus jaculus, assembly GCF_020740685.1. Classification (NCBI taxonomy): domain Eukaryota; kingdom Metazoa; phylum Chordata; class Mammalia; order Rodentia; family Dipodidae; genus Jaculus; species Jaculus jaculus. Next base: position 1,996,108 of record NC_059126.1, read on the forward strand.
TAGGAAAGTGAAGGCATGCACCATGGAGGTGGAGATTCTGCTGCTAGCTGCTATGACCTGTTCAGTTTGGGCTGACAAGAAACCCCCATCTGAGTCAGAACTCTCTGAGGTACCAAATTGCTGTGCATATACCTGTGTTTTTAATCCATCCTATCTCTTTGGACACTTTATACTTTAAAATGTAAGTTTTTCTTCTTTGTAAGGGTGCTACAGAAGAAAATATTTTTTTTGAAAATAACTCAATCTTCATAAATTTTAAAATTGATTTTGGCATTCATAAACTTCAAAAGGCAATATTTAATGTTTCTTACATGAAACCACAATATTTTTTCACATTGCATGGTTGTAATCTATAGTAATGACAAACTGTACAATTCACCAAGATCATATTTGTAATCATCTGAGGTAAAACAGAATGAGTGATCATAATAGAAGAGAAGAAAGGCATATATACAAGTCAAGTTTTCTAAGTGTGATTCTTTCTCTTAGGATTCAACACGTCTTCACACCATATACAAAGCAGCTGATAAGTTAGCAGCAATAGAAGAAAATGGTACAATGGGAATTTTTGAACGTAGGATTGTATTTTCTCACAATTCTGATAAAGTCACCTTCATATTTTACATCAGGTAAGCAACATATGTCTTAAGCAAGGTGAATACAGTTTTGAATTATGACATATTCTCAAGTGGGCAATAACACAACTGGTATTTGTAGAAACACTGAGTCATAAATACCTATTCATATAGTCAGCACTTTAGCCAATGCTATACTCTCAGAAGCCATGGAAGCTCTCTTTACAGTATCTTTTGGTTATTCTATAGGATTGAGTAGTTGAAATAAACTGCTAATCATATACTTTTTAAAAAAATATGGATTTATTTATTTGAAGGCAGAGACAGGTAGAGCGAAGGGAGACAGGCAAATAAGCAAAACTGGGGCCTCCAGCAGCTACAAACATACTCCAGATACATGTGACATTATAGCTGGCTTCACATGGGTAGTGGGGAACAAAACCCAGGTTGTTAGGCATTTTAGATAAGTACCTTAGCTGCTAGGTCAGCTCTCCAGTCCTAATCACACCTTGCTGAAGACGAAACAAAAGGTTATCTCCTGTAAGGTGGAAATTTACTATAGTGCTGATATAGTAAATGAATGTTTGCACAAAATTAATTTTTATAAATTTTTTTCTTATTGAAAAGATACTTCATACTTCATATGCTTGAAATTTACTTCCTTGTGTAGTATTCGGATGTAGCTATTTTTGCACAATAATTTGCCATCATCTTTCAATACACTGATTAAAATTCTATGTAATAAGCTAATAATTTTGAAAATTTTAGTATATTTAGGCATTGCATTGATTATGTGTATTGATTGTATTAATTAAGCAGGTAAAAGAAAACTTAAAATGGTACATAAAATTAAAATTAAAAGTTGATCAGACTGAATGCATACACATAAAAAGTACACCTGGAAAATACCAGAAGTAGTATGGAGAGATTTTTCATTGTTTAAGGTGTATGGAATATAAGGACCCAGGCTTAAATCACCAGTATACAGAGAAGACACATGCACAAGGTGGCACTTATGTCTGTAGTTCCTTTGCAGTGGCTGAAGGTCTAGTGTGTCCTTTTTCTCTCCCTCTCTCTCTCTCAAATAGATAGAAGATTGTTTTTAATGCCAGAAGAATGTAATTTTAAAATTACAACATACAGATCCCCATCTTTAGGGACTTCAAATACAGGATGACATTTTTAAGCCATGATGAAGATGAAAAGTACTGCTCTATAGATTATTACAGAAGTATGTCATTTTTTCTATTTTTCTCTCCACTTAACAGACATGTAGCCAATATGAAGACATTGATGAGGTGCATAGATATATCATAGCTATAATTCTCAACATGGTCACTGTTATAGGTCACTGTTAGCATTAGTTCATTATTTTGCAACAGAATATGTCCAATAGAAAAATAGTGTAAGATAGACATAAATTTGTATGTGATTGAATGAGAAATAATAATATTTATTGAGTGTTCAATTTGGGGTTTGTTAATGAATTTCATTAGGTAATGATCAAACACCCTGAGCAATTTGTGGATGCAGTGTACTGCACTGATAAAATTTTCATATTTTGAATAAGTTTCAGAAAGGAAAAATGCCACTAAAATCTCTACATAATATTAAGTATACATAAGTCTCTCATGTAAGACTTGAGCCTATACATTTTTGAAATCACTGCTCTGCTGAGCCTAAAATAAATTTAAAATATTCAACATCTTTTAGGTAAAATCATGTGGCTGTTGTGTGCCAACTCCTTTATAATCTTTCCATTAAATGAGCTTTATTATTATTATTTTGTGACACTTAATGCCTAAGCAATATGTGTAGATGACATGTGACTTTATATTTCTTTCCTTTTCTTTTCTTTTCTTTCTTTTTTTTTTTTTTTTTTTTTTTTTGAGATAGGGTCTCACTCTAGCCCAGGCTGACCTGGAATTCAGGATGGAATCTCAGGGTGGCCTCAAACTCACAGCAACCCTACCTCTACCTCCCGAGTGCTGGGGTTATGGGCATGTACTACCACACCTGACACTTTATATTTTCCTAGATGATTGTAACATGAAGAAGATTGTCACAGCACCTTGATAGGACCAGAATCATCCATGTAAAGAGATTCATATCTTCTGCATTATTTTGCTGTTTTTTCTTTTCAAAATTTTTATTAACAACATCCATGATTATAAAAAATATCCCATGGTACTGCTCTTCCTCTCCCCACTTTCCACTTTGAAACTCCATTCTCTATCATATCCCCTCCCCCTCTCAATAAGTCTCTCTTTTATTTTCATGATCTTTTCCTCCTATTATGATGGTCTTGGGTAGGTAGTTTCAGGCACTGTGAGGTCGTGGATATCCAGGCCATTTTGTGTCTGGGGGGAGCACATTGTAAGGAGACATACCCTTCCTTAGGCTCTTACATTCTTTCCACCACCTCTTCTGCATTAGATCCTGAACCTTGGAAGATGTGATAGAGATATTGCAGTACTGAGCACTCCTGTCACTTATTTCCAGCACCATGATGATTTCTGAGACAGTCTAAGTTCACTGCCATATGAAAAAAGAAAACTCTCTACCAAAAGTGAGAGTAGCATTAATATAAGTGTATGAACATTAAGAGAAGTGTTTATGGGGCAGTTTGATAAGCATAGTATGTACATTTAGCCAGACAGAAGCAGATGTTACAACACTAGGGCTCATGACAACCTCTGTCTTATGTTTTCAATATCAGGGATGTATTCCATCCCATGGAGCAGGCCTCCAGTCTAATTAGAGAGCAGTTGGTTTCCACCATGACAGACATGCCACTATTGAACCCATTAGCTCATGTGGCCTGGCTGGCCAACCATAAGGCTTTTGGTATCTACTGTTGAGTATCTTCACTGGTGATTTCTCTTTCTCCCCTGAATTTCACTGGATTCTTCCAGCTTTCTGTCAGCTGGCCTACATGTACGATGTTATCAGCTCAGCTCCAGCAACATTTCTCAGTGGCCATGCAGCCCAAGTATGTGGAGTCTTCAGCAATAGGGTCTTGCCATCTATTCCTGGTGGGAAACCAAGGGCCTTCACAATGGCTTATAATGTTCTGGGAACATCAGGGACCTCCCTGTACAACAACTCACTGGAAGGTATCCCATCTCTGCCACTAAAATTTTTCTAGCAACAATCTATGGGTCCTGAGTGTTCCATTGTCCAAAAACATAGGATTCCATATGATTTATTTATATCCTCTTAGATTTTGATTAGCCCTTTCTCCACTTTTCCTTTACTCAATCTCTTCCCCTGACCTCCCTTTGGGCCTTTTCACCACCATTAATCTGTTCTTCTACTTACTTATATACAATACCATCCTACTAAGTACTCCCTCCATTCCTTTCTCTTCCCTTTTTATCTCTTTTCTAGTGTACTGGCACTTGCTACTGAGTTTTCTCCATACTCACACAGAAGTCCAATCATCTGTAGCTAGGATCCACATATGAGAGATAACATGTGATGCTTGGCTTTCTGGGCCTGAGTTACCTCACTTAGTACAATTCTTTCCAGATCCATCCAATTTCCTGCAAATTTCATAACTTCATTTTTCTTTATCGTTGAGTGGAACTCCATTGTATAAATGTGCCATATCTTCATTATCCACTCATCAGTTGAGGAACATCTAGGCTTGTTCCATTTTCGAGCTATTGTGAATTGAGTGGCATTGAACATGGTTGAACAAATATCTCTAAGGTAATGAGATGAGTCCTTAGGATATATGCCTAGGAGTGCTATAACTGGGTCATATGGTAGATCTATTTTTACCTGTCTCAGGAACCTCCACACTGATTTTCACAATGGCTGGAGAAAATTGCATTCCCACCAACAGTATAGGATTTTTCTTTATCCACATCCTCACCAGAATTTATGGTCATTTGTTTTCATGATGGCAGCCAATCTGAAAGGAGTGAGATTAAATCTCAATGCAGTTTTCATCTGCATTTTCCTCATGACTAGGGATGTAGAAGTTTTTTCAGATGCTTATACACCATCCGTATTTTTTACTTTTGAGAACTCTTTGTTTAGTTCCATAGCCTTTTTTGTTGTTGTTGTTCTATTTTGTTTTGGGAGGTAGGGTCTCACTCTACCCAGGCTGACCTGGAACTCACTATGTAGTCACAGGGCAGCCTTGAACTCATGGTAATTCTACCACCTCTGCCTCCCAAGTGCTGGGATTAAAGGTGTGAGCCACCATGCCAGGCTGATAGCCCATTTTTTATTTGGCTTGTTTGATTTCTTAATATTTTTTTTTGAGTTCTTTATATATCCTAGATATTAATCCTCTATCAGATGTTCAGCAAGCAAACATTTTTTACTGGTCTATACATTGCCTCTTTGCTTTGCCCACAGTGCCCTGTGTTGTAAAAAATCTTTGTAATTTCATGAAGTCACAGCAGTTAATCTGTGGTTTTATTGCCTGCAAAACTGGGGTTATATTCAGAAAGTCTTTGCCAAGACCAATATGTTGAAGGGTTTCCCCTACTTTTTCCTCTAGCAGTTTCAGAGTTTCCAGTCTGATGTTAAGGTCTTTAATCCATTTGGACTTAGTTCTTGTGCATGGAGATAGAGAAGAATCTATTTTCATCCTTCTAGACATACATATCCAGTATTCCCAGCACCATTTGCTGAAGAAGCTGTTTTCTCCAATGAGCATTTTTGGTATTTTTATCAAATGTCAGGTGGCTAAAGTTACCCAGACTTACATCTAGGTCCTCTATTCTGTTCTATTGACATACATGTCTGCTTTTGTGCCAGTACCATGCTGTGTTTGTTACTATGGCTCTGTAATATAGGTTAAGATCAGGTATGGTGATACCACCCACCTTATTTTTGTTACTCAGTATTGTTTTAGGTATTCGAGATTTTGTGATTCCAAATGAATTTTTCAATTTTTTTTTCTATTTATATCAAGAATGCCATTGTAATTTTGATGAGGATTGCATTAAATGTGTAGGTTGCTTTTGGTAAGATTGCCATTTTCACAATATTGATTCTTCCAATCCAGGAACAAAGGATCTTTTTCCATTTCCTAGTGTCTTCTGCAATTTCTCGCTTGAATGTTTTAAAGTTTTCATGGTAGAAATCCTTTACTTCATTGTTTAGGTTTATTCCAAGGTACTTTTTTGATGCATTTGTGAATGGGAGTGATTCTCTGATTTCATCATCTGTGTGATTGCTGTTAGCACTAAGGAAGACTACTGATTTCTGTGTATTTATTTTGTATCATGCTACATGGCTGTAGGTGTTTATCAGCTCTAACAGTTGCTGGGAGAGTCCTAAGGGTCCTTTATATAGAATCATGTCACCTGAAAATAATGATAACTTGATCTTGTCCTTTCCAATTTATATCCCTTGTGTATGTGTCTCTTGCCTTATTTCTATGGCTAAGACTTCTGGCACTATGTTAAATAAAAGTTATGACAGTGGACATCCTTGTCTTGTTGCTGATTTTAGTGGAAAAGCTTCTGGTTTTTCCCCATTTAGTAATATGTTGGCTGCAGGCTCATCATAAATAGCCCTTATTATATTGAGATATAATTCTTCCATTCCCAGACTCTGTAGTACTTTTATCATGAAAGGATGTTTGATTTTCTCAAGTGCTTTCTCTGCCTCTAATTAGATGATCATGTGGTTTTTGTCCTTCAGTCCATTTATTTAATGTATTACATTTATCAATTTGCATAAGTTGAACCATCCCTGCATCTCTGGTATAAAGCCTGCTTGGTTGGGGTGGATGACTTTTCTGATATATTATTATATTCTCTTTGCCAATATCTCATTGAGAATTTTTGCATCCATGTTCATGAGGGAGATTGATCTATAATTTTCTTTTTTTGTCCTATTTTTGCCTGGTTTTGTATCAGAGTGATGCTAGCATTGTAGAAGGAATTTGGTAGGATTTCTTCTTTTGCTATTTTATGGAAAAGCTTAAGAAGCAACAGTGTTAATTCTTCCCTGAATAACTAACTGAATTGCTAAAATTCACTAGTGAATTCATCTGGGCCAGGAGCTTTTTTATTTGGGAGATTTTGATAATTGCTTCGATCTCCATACTTGTTATAGGTCTATTTAAGTAATTAATCTCATCTTGATTTAATTTAGGTAGGTCATATAAATCAAGAAAATCATCCATTTTTTCAGATTTTCATACTTAGCAGAATATATGTTTTTATAATATGTCCTGATTTTTTGAATTTCTATGGTATCTGTTGTGATGTTGCATTTTTCATCTCTAATTTCATTAATTTGTGCCTCTTCTCGCTTTCTTTTGATCAGATTTGCTAAGGGTTTATAAACCTTGTTTATTCTTTCAAAAAACCACATCTTTGTTTCATTGATTCTTTGGATTTTTTTGTTTGTTTGTTTCTATTTCATTAACTTCTGCTTTAATCTTTATTATTTCTTTCATCTCCTGATTTTCGGTTTGGCTTCTTCTTCTTCTTTTTCCAAGGGTTAAATGTGAAGCATTAGGTGCTTTACTTAAGACCTGTCTAATTTCTTAATATGGGCACTTAAAACTATATATTTACCACTTAGCACTGACTTCATTGGGTCACAAAGATTTTGGTATGCTGTGTTCTCATTATCATTTGGCTCTATGAATTTTTTTTAATTTCATTTTTGACATTTTTCATTGACCCATTCATCATTTAGTGGTGTATTGTTTAGTTTCCATGATTTTGTGTATGCTCTATAGCCTTTCTTGCTGTTGATTCGTAGTTTGATTCCATTGTGATTAGATAGAATGCAAGGAATTATTCCTGTATTTCTTTTCTGTATTTGTTAAGATTTGTTTTGTGTCCTAACAGATGATCTATTTTGGAGAGTGTTCCATGTGCTGCTGAAAAGAATGTATATTCTACATTTGGATGAAATTTCCTCTACATATCTGTTATGTCCATTTCTTCTATAACCTTATTTAATCCAAATTCTTCTCTGTTTTTGGCAAAGATGACCTGCCAATTGATGAGAGTGGGGTGCTGAAGTCACCCATTACCACCGTGTTTGGTGTTATCTGTGACCTTAGTTCCTTTAGGACTTGTTTGATGAAGTTGGGATTCCCCCATGTTAGGTCCATATATGTTTAGGATTGTAACGTTCTCCTGTTGGAGTGTGTGTTTAATCAACATAAAGTGACCCTCCTTATTTTTACTTACTAACGTTGGACTAAAGTCTACCTTATCAGATATTAGGATAACAACCCCTGCTTGTTTCCTAGGCCCATTTGCTTGAAACACCATTTTCCAACCTTTCACCCTAAGATAGTGTTCATCCTTTGTAGAAAGGTGAGTTTCTTGGAGGCAACAATTTGAAAGATCCTGCTTGTTAACCCAGTCTGCAAACCTATGTCTTTTGTTTGGGACATGTAGGAGGTTGATATTAAGATATATTATTGAAAGGTGGGTATTTATTTTTGCCTTTTTTGTAGTTCTTCCTGTTTTACCTTTGCTTTTTTGTGTTAACTAGTATTTGAGCATTGTTTTTTTTCCAGGTTCTTTATACATATGCTTTTCTTTCTCTTCATCATGGAGAATTCTTTCAAGTATTTTCTGTAGAGCTGGTTTTGTCTTCAAATATTCATTTATCCTGCTTTCACTGTGGAATGTCCTTATTTCTCCATCTAATTGAATGGATAGCTTTGCAGGTAAAGTAACCTTCGTTGACAATTGTTATCTTTCAGAATTTAAATACATCACTCCAAGACCTTCTTGCTTTTAAAGTTTGTGTTGAGTAATCTACTGTGATCCTGATGGTCTTGCCTTTGTAGGTAACTTGATTTTTCTTTCTAACTTCATCCAACATATTTTCTTTGGTTGGTATGTTTGGTAGTTTAAGTGTAATATGATGAGGACAGATTGTTCCCAGGTTTTGTCTGGTTAGTGTTCTAAAGGATTCCTGCATCTGTGTTGGCACCTGTTTCCCAATTTGGGGGAAATTTTCTTCTATAATTTTGTTGAAAATGCCTGCTATGCCTTTGGAGTGTAATTCTTCTCCTTCTACTATACCCTGAATTCTTATGCTTGATCTTTCATAGTGTCCCAAATATCTTGCAATTCTCATGCGTACTTTCCATTAGTTTGTCTTTTATTGGACTGTATTAGATCTGCCACCTGGTCTTCTAGATTAGATATCCTGTCCTCTCCTTCATCCTTTCTACTGGTGAGATTTCCTACAGAGTTTTTTTTTTTTTTCCATAAACTGTATTCTTCACTGCTAGTAATTCTGACTGTTTTTTCTTTATTATTTCTGTTTCCTTATTTATGTCTTGCATTGACCTCTCTATTTCACTAAATTGGTTTCCTGTGTCTTGTTTGTTTCCTTTAATTTCCTCCTTCATTCCTTTGATTTTTTTTCTTTGAGTTCTTTAGGCATATATATAATTATTCTTTGGAAATCTTTCTCAGGCATTTTCTGTAACTCATTTTCACTGGAGGTCATTTCTGATGCATTAATGCTTTTGGGTGGATTTATATTGTCTTGATTTTTGGTGTTTCTTGTGTTATAATGTACATATGTTTGTATCTTGGATTAATTTAATGCTTACGTTTTCTAATTAGCTGTAGTATTATTAGATGTATCAATCAATCTAACATTATATATCTTCAGAGTAGGACCTTAATGTGCTAGGTGTGGCTCTTAAGACTGTCAGTGCAACTACAATCTAACCTAGGTGCTAGGTTTGCCTGCTATGAGAGTAGTTAAGTAGGCTGAGTGGAACAAAAGGCAGGCAGATTCTAAAATTTAACTAAATAATGTACATATTCAATGAAAAATGGCATAGTATTTTTATGCAAGAGTAGGTATTATGACAACCAGATCCTCTAACAATGTCACTGTCCCTTATGGTGTGTGGATCCCCACACACTTAATCCTGTTAAGAAGGATGTTAAGATTTCTGGTCTGTTGAGGGTTCCAAACCAGCTTGTGACCATGTGAGACCCTTCCCTAATGTACAACAGAAGAGTAAACAAATCCAGTACAAATCAAGAAGAAACAAATAACAAGCCCAAAATATAGCTTATTTAAGAACGCCAAATCTGACCATCCCTAAGATTTAACATATAATTTATCCTGATATGGAAGCATTTCCAGTTCATGCCTATATGCCAGGCTTATTTGGTGGGAACTGACCCCATGTAATCCCAGTTAACATTTGGGATGATTTTAGTCTCAGTCATGCTGCACTCTCCTTGGATCCCTCTTTGGTGCAGTGTAGGTTCATGTAGGCTGGCTGGGTGGTTGGATTGCTGCTCTGCTCAGCAGTGCTGGATGCTGTGAGCTCCCTTTCCCTGGTCTCTGGTACTTACTGTCACTTTTGTTGGCAGTGGGGGAGGGGAAGCTGTGGATTTTGGCTCTAGTTCTCCAGCTTGTCCACGTGATCTTCTACCTTGTGATCTTTTCAGCCACTGTTCGCTGCAGTTCTCCACATTTCATGAGTTTGCAAAGAATTCTAGTGTGAGTGGAAAATCCCCTCACCTGGCTTTTCCTGCAGCTCAAGCCAAGCCTTGTACCTGTGTCCACGAAGACCTTGTGCTGCCACTGCTGGAACCACTTCTGCCTGCCTATATGGGCTCTGGATGCCCTTGAACTCTTCTACTTCTCTGTTTCCATTGGCAATTTCATACACATCACTTTTTAGTAGAAGAGTGCATTTTTATTTTTTGCCTTTTTGCCTCTAGGATGGTTTGGTGGGGTTCCTACACCAACATCTTAACCAGAACTCATCTTTCTTTTTTCTTGACTGGGTAGTCATGATTCCTTCCTCATGCCTTTCCTCCCAGTCAACCAGCCATGTCCTACTTAGTGGAACTGGCTTTCTGAATGATTCAATAAATTGATTGAGTGCATACACACATCTTGTAAAGAAGACTACCTTTTGCACTGATCACAAAAACAGATTTTTGAATGTTAACTGTGGGTGTGCTGTGGAATTTATGATAATTCTCATGAGCACAGACAATAGGGTCGTTGGATGTGTCCCCAGTAGATAGAATAGCAGTGATTGCATCATGGAGGGAAATATCTTACTGCACTTCAAATTCTCTATTCTGGGTTTCCTAAGCAGTCAGTGTTACTAGTTGGAAGGCTTCAAACTGAAGTTCATTTCCTAATCAACATTGTAAAATCTTTGATATTATATGGCTAGGAGATATACCATTTTCCATTTGATGGAGGGTTTTGAATTTAGTGGATTGTGTAAAAATATGAAGCATATGTGATTGATATAATTTCAAGTATCATCTACGCTTACTAGTGTACTAGTATCTGCATTATTAATGATTCATTTTGAGACATTCTCTTGAGGTGCATTCTACAGTTCTTCAAATTTGTATAAATCATCATAAGTCTAGGATTTCTCTTACTACTCACAAATGCTATGGGTAGGTAGGGACTTGTTTCTCTTTCTGGAAAGACTGTCATTGGAATTTTGATAGATATAACATGGTGGCCATAGAAAGCTTTGGGTAATACATTCACATCTACTTATTCAGGCTGATCTAGGATCATGAAAATTTTCTCCAATATAATTTTTCATTCTTAGAAAGTATTTTTTGTTGTTTTTAAATAGAATTTCATTTGTGTGCTACCATGCCTGGCAATGAAACTTGTCATGGTAGATGTCAGCAGTGCTTTGGTCTTCATTCATTTTTAAAAGTACTGGAAATGGAAATTCAGGATACCACAAGCATAATTATTTATACATGTCCACTCGAGCATCATTTTCCAAAGCCAGTTTATGTCATCAACTGATCTATCACCAGATGAAAAAATTAAGATTACATGGTTCATATACACCAAAAAAGAAGAATTAAATTTGGTCACTAGTACTGAAATGACTTGAAATGATCATCATATTGTGATGAAGCTAAGTAAGTACAGCATGGATTGAAAAATATTATATCTTTCTTTCAAGTCCATTGTGAACATTGCCAAGACACTTGGCAAATGTGTTTGAATATGTCATAATGTCATATAAAGATATAAAATAATGAATATTGGGATGCAAAGATGCCTTAGCATTTGAGGTCCTTTCCTGAGAAATCTAAATACCCAGTTTTGATTCTCCAGTACCATATAAGCATGATACACAAGGTGGTGCATGTGTCTGGAATTTGTTTGCAGTGGCTAGACACCCTAGTGTGCAGATTCTCTTTTTCCTTATATTTTTTCCCCATAATGAATGACCCCAAATCCCCATATAGTGACCTGTATCCTCATTGAGGAAGTCCTCTTAAGAAAAGGGATAGGGAGGAGGGAAAGGATGGAACCAATATGTGTTGTTTACATGTGATATATATCCATACCTAATTTAAAAACAAAAGAAGAAGAAAAAGAAAGAAAATAGAAATTGAGGAAACAGGATAGACAAATGATTCTGACATAATCTTAAAATGAGAATTGTCTATAAAGAAAAAATTATGTAATGACTGTTTATCGCCCTGGCATGCCCATTTTCTTCTTCTCTTTCTCTACCTCCCTCTCTTTGCAAATAAATAAATAATATTTTTAAATGACAATTATAATTTCAGAGGAATGTCTCTGGGAAGTCATGAAATATAAACAAACTTTTGAAGTAATAAAATTTCCATGGGATTTGAAAGTTTATGTGCCCATGCAAGCTGAATGATATCAACGGAGTATTATGCTCAGCCACCACCTTAGAAAAGCTTCTTTGGCCAGCAATAAGACTGAGAATGATATTGTTTCTATCACCATCTCTGCAGTGTCCCTGAGTCCTGGCAGATGTGATAGTGATGTATCATCCATCAAGGAACACTCAACTTTCATTTCTTCTCATCAATTTGTAGCATACTGGGTCTCCCAGGACAACATGGCCACTTATTAAAAGAAGCCTCCTTAGTCAAACGTGAGAAGCACACTAATTTATAGGCATAAACATAGACATATAGGAGAAATTTCTTGGGCCCAGTGTCTCCATTTAGCCAAAGAACAAAAGCTTTTCCTCTGTGACATATGGAATTCCAAGCCACAGGTATTTGGTTCTGTTTTCTGCACCACACACTAACTCCCTCCCTTCAAGTCAAATTATACAGCAGTGGGTTGTCACCATGACTGACATGTCACTATTAGAACTTTCAAAATATTTTATGTGTTATTTATTTGAGAGAGACTTGGGAGAGAAGCAGGGAGACTATAGGTCAATATAAAGGGCCCACCAGAACCTCCAGGCACTGCAAATGAACTCCAGAACATGGGCTACTTTGTGCAGCTGGCTTACATGTGTACTGGGGAATTTAACCCAGTTCATCAGGTTTTGCAGCAAAAAGGCTTAACCACTGAATAATCTGTCCAGCTCCCATCATTACTATTTTTAAAAAAGAAAACTTATTATGAGAAAAAGTGTTTCCTCAGAAGTGTAAATAAACCATCTCTATCAGGTAGCATAACTACATTCAAGAATAAACATCAACTGCATTTTAATAATGATGTCAAAGTGTCATTTCCATGATATGCTAGAAAAACAGGTTAACTTAAGATGATGATATTATAAGTCAAAGAGTAAAATGAAAAGAATGAAAATCTGAAGTGAAACAGTGTAAATAAGTGAGTACAGTTTTACTACTACTACTGTTCATTAAGACATTTTAACTAAAAAAAAAAAAAGATGAGTAAGTGTGAAAATCTTTTCTGGAAATCAGTGATGCCTACATCAACCAAACTTCCTTCAAGGCTGATTGACTGGCTTGAATTTCAATGTTGTAGAGAAAAGCTCAAAATGTTTCAGGTCCATAGACAAATTATCTTGGGTCATCATAACCCCTTTCTTTGTGACCAAGCATCCTGTGGCTGTTAGGTAATCTTTTTTGGAATGTACAAGTAGAACACCCAGCACCCACCAACTGTAGCCCCAACAATGTCTTCAGACATCATATGGGGCTTATCCCAGAGCTTGCTACACTCAGTTTTAACCTACTCATCTGATTTTTACACCAATGTATTTGAGCAGTACTTGGATGTATGATGTTCTTTGTTCTGGTACTATTAAAAACCCCATTGGACTTGAAATCTAGGCTAATTTGGGTAAGCCTAAATCTGTGTCCTAAAGCCATGGTCACTCATAGTTAGTGCAACAATAAGCCACCTCTTTTCCATGTTTTCCTGTTAACATGTATGGAACCCAATGCAGAGCTCCAATTTTCATGACAGGAATCACCCAGTTTTCACATGAGGAATCACATAGATTGGCACTATCTAGTCAACTGGGAATTATTATATATCCTGTGACTCTATGATCAGATAATTCTATCATAAGTATATGTTGGGGAGATTTTTCTGGGGTTTGGCCCTTCCTTTTATGGTTGATGATTCCGTTGCTTATTCTATACCTTTTTTTTTTTTTTTTTTTTTTTAAGAAACTTATCTGTTGGTGTAGCAGACAGCTTCAGTTCACTGAGATGTATTTCCAGACCAGGCACAGTTATGGAGGAAGGAATTTATTGAAGCTTACAGATCCAAGGGAAGTTCCATAAATGGCAGAAGAAGCTGACATGTCTCCACAGGTCCAAACAGAGAAAAAGAGAGATGTACATGCCTAAAGGTCACACAGCACAGCACACTTCAGGAACTCCAGCTAGGCAGACTTTGCATATCTTTAGATTGAAATCTGAAACCAACCACCACACCTAAAGATCCACCCAGTGACATTGCCTTCAGCCAGGTGGCTGCAGAATGCAAACTATAAACAAATAAACAACTGAACCTATTGGTGGCTATCAATTCTATTAAAACCACCACATTCTGCCCCTGGACCCCAAAAGATTTATAACCATCACACATTGTAAATTGTACTCAGTTCAATTTCAAAAGACCACACAATCTTGACCAATTTAAGATATTAAGACCTGTAAAATCAAACAAGTTAAAGACTTCTAACATATAAAGGCACAGAGTAAACATTTTCAACTGGTATAAGGCATAGCAAAGAGGGACTAAAACAATGAAAACTCAACCACCATCAAAAAACATCAAACTTCTGCAGTTCAAGTTCAACATAATCAGAGGCTGACAGTCTCCAGATTTTCCAATTCTACCCCTGCAGAACAGCAGAGTAGCCAGGGAACATTTCCATCCCAGGGCAGCAGTGCACACTGTGGTAGCCCTTGCATACTCCTGGTACATCCAAAACATCTTCCAGTCTTCATGCAAACCATGGTCCATCTTCCAAAGGCTCTTTCAGCTGATCAGGGCATCATGCCCTGCCTCATGCTGCATCTCAGCAGCAGCTCCTGGAACCATGTGTAATTCATGACCAATCCTCACATTTTCCAAAGGCTCTTTAAGCCTCTCAGGGCATCAGACCTCAAGCCACATCTCAGCAGCAGCTCCTTTAAGCATGTTCAATTCACAACCACTCCTCACATTTTTCATGCTTCTGAAGCCAAATACCAGGTGTGCAGGACACAGCCATATTCTTAGCTCACAGACAAAATAAACCATAACCTTGAAAAGTAGGGTCCTTCTCAGTCAACTCTTTCCAAGAGTGTTTGCATTTCTATGATAGTCTTTCCTCAGGCATCTTTTCGATGGTAAAGCAATTGGACCATCTTCCTTTAAGATTGATAGTGTGTTTGACACTAGCAGATTCAGTAACTTAAAGCCAGTGTCACTGCCTGTAATTTTAACTTGATTGAGGTTTTCCAGCTTAAAATCTTAAATCTCTCAGTCCAATATCTCTAGCCAAGCACATCAGTCCATTACAAATTTAACCTTGATCAAACTCTCTGGGTCTGGGCAGCAGGACACAACCAGTCCTTATGCCAGTAGCCCAGTTCCAACAAAGTCTTCTGCAGTCTTTTCTTCCCCTTAGAAAGCTCATAATCCAAGCCTCGAATACTATCTGTACTAAGCATTCTCAGACTCTCATCAGAGTAGTCCATAAAACTTGGCTTACCACTCCAGAAGACATCTTCTGTTGCAAGCACCAAGTTCATGCCTATTACTCCAAAACAAAGGTTCCAAAAGATCAATATCCACATGGTCAGGTTCATCTCAGTCCACTCCTTGGTACCAAATTCTGTAGCAGACAGCTTCAGGTTCACGAGATGAACTTTCAGACCAGGCACAGTTATGGAGGAAGGGATTTATTGAAGCTTACAGATCCAGGGGAAGATTCACAAGTGGGAGAAGAAGCTGGCCTGCCTTCACAGGTCCAAACAGAGATAGGGAGAGAATTACAAACCTAAAGGTCACCCAGCACAGCATAGCACACTTCAGGAACTCCAGCTAGGCCATTTGATACTTTAGTTGTTTAATGTTTACTTACCATAGAAGTAATTAAAAAAGAGAAATAGTAAAATTAATACCTTTAATATAAATTTGTAAAATATCTGAAAACAAACTCTAAGGTAAAAGAAGACATTGAGAATTATGAAAGTTATAAGAAACTTGTACAGATTATATCATAATTAAATAAAAAGTGGAGAGATATAATAATTTTCAGTCAGCTACCCTTATCTATGCTGTTGAGACCTTGATTCATAGAATCAGGACAGATTCTATGCTAAAGGAAAGATTGTCTTGCCACATTTTAGAATGAAAGCAAGGTGGAAAAGGGATCACACACTACACTAAAAATTTCTATTTGTAAAGCAACTTGGTTTATTTGCTCAATCAGGTATAAACAAAATATTTGGAAATATTAAGCTTTTGTTATTACTAATTTGGTAATGAAAATAAGCCTGTGTCAAACAGAAGCCAACACTGCCTGACAAACAGGACCTATGGGGAAAAATATCCTTAAATTGTTAGGGGGAACAACAGCGGGTTGATTCCATTTGATGTAAGCAAAGAGTGGACATCACCACATCTTTACTTTAGACTCTCCAGCAAAGGAAGTACTCTGAGCTTCTGCAGAAGAGGAAGACAGGCAATGGAAAGATGAAAATCCTATTGCTGGCAGCTATATCCTGTTTCAGGTTTTATCTCACTAGTTTTGTGAAATCTAATGATCCATATGATTTTAATTTTAGTATTTAAGTCAGAGTGCCATCACTATTCTTGTACCAATTTCAGTTATTGCAAAAATGTTCACAGTTAGCCTTGTTTTACATTAAGTCTGCTATTTCATGACACCAACTTAATCTGGAGATATCACTTGATAAGTGAAACTTAGAAACATAAATCAAATATCAGTGACTATAAACAGGACAGGCATATATTTAGAAAAAAAATTAAAATGGATTCTTACCATATCTGATGATGTGAATTACAATGCATTCACACCAAGTCTATAAATACATAATGAAGTATATCTAGATTTCATGTATATGGAAATGTTCCTAATTAGATTAAATAGGTATACAAATTTTTTCTACATGTTTTGTTAACCAATAAAAATGATTGCCTCATGATGTATATAAATAACTGGTTTTGTACTATTAATGTCAAGTATATTCTACAAAATTTATTGCTTTGAAAAAGCCAGGAAGAGAGTTGAGAGATAGCTGAGCTGTAAAGGTACTTACCTGAAAAGACTAATAACCCAGGTTTGATTATGTAGATCATATGCAAAGCCAGATGCACAAAGTGTCACAAGAATCTGGAGTTTGTTTGTACTGCTAGGATGTCCTGGTGTGCAGATTCTCTCCCTCTCTCTCTAATGAATAAATAAAAATATTTTAAAGTTGAAAAGAGGTACAAGATATAAAAGGAGGCTCAGTGGTTCAGGTGCTTGCCTGCAAAGCTAAATGATCCAGATTTATTCTAAAGAACCCACAGAAAACCAGACGCACAAAGAAGGGCAGGTGTTTGCAGTTCATTTGCAGCAGCTAGAGGCTCTGGTATTCTCTCTGTGTCTGTAAATAAATTTATATATTTAATTTTTTAATATTCAGAAATAGAAATGCAAATGTAGAGTCATATATAATATCAATTCCAACAATGCTTATATCATAGCACATGGTGAAAATTTATTCAGAATTATGAATAAGATAAAAAAATCAGATATACAGTCTTGAAATTGGAAGGTCACTTTGGAATGGTTCAGTTCTTGTACTGGAAGAGTCATTGGGCTGTGGCCTAATGTGTCCCGGAGTACATGATTGGAAGGGCTTCTGTCTTTGGCATTTTCATGTGGACTGTACTCTCTCATGTGCATGAACTAGTTTCCATTTACTTTAAGCTTCACTTACTATAAATTCATTAGTAAAAGGAAGCAGATCAGCAGTAACTTTAAACAAAGATGTACTGAGAAGCCATGAACACATAGTCAGTGTCACCCATGTGACTGTAAAACCAGAAAATAAGAAATGCCATTACAGCACATTTGATGATTTTGCAAAGGACAGAAACTGTGCTATGAAGACTTCAAGGTTGGAATAAGAAAACATTTATGAACTTGGCTATGTCTATTCAAGTATTTCTATGAATATCCACAGAACACCCAAACACATGAAATGACAAGCAATAAATAGATGAACCAGCCCTCAGATTCCTATAATATTCCTGGCTTGGCCCTCAGATCCCTGGTATCACCCCTAGGTCCTAGAAGCTTCATACAGACACATATTAAGGACCACAGCATTTCCATCCTGCCCTTGGTTCTCTGCTTAGTCTTTAAAAACATATACTTTTCAAGACAGTGGTATACTTTCACAACAATGTCATGCCCCTGACCTCCAAATCATGCCATTCTCTTAGAACCCCCACCAACCAATTTCTGTAAGCTACTGGTCTCCATATGAACCTAGAGTGAAGTACTAATCTCTCATCCACCTGATAACGCTGTCATCATCCTCCAGTACAAACTGCAGTTCCAAGCATCCATTTTAGCATCAACCATCCAAGTCGTAGCTCTGTCTCCACACCACAGCACCAATTCCAGATACTGATGTTATTGTTATAGTCACCTTATGACCAGATCTTCAGCTCCCAAAGTTGACTGCAGACCCTGGATTCCCCCTGGAAATATCAATATAACACGTCTTTTCTAAGAAAAACCATGGAATAAGGCAGCAACTTTGACAGGTAATAAAATGGCATAGAAATTTCAGTGGACTTCTACTCCATTGTCCATGAATGAGTGTTGCAGTCCGGTTCGCATTGCTGGTAGAAATCACCCAACCAAGAGCAGCTTCTGGGAAAAAGAGATTTATTTTGGCTTACAGGCTCAAGGAGAAGCTCCACAATGGCAGGAGAAAAGAATAGCATGAGCAGAGGATGGACATCAACCCCTGGCCAACAGAAGGTGATCCAAAGAAACAGGAGGGTGTTCCCAACACTGGCATGAGGAAACTGGCTATAAAGCCCATAAGCCCACCCCCAACAATACCCTCACTCCAGGAGGCAATTAATTCCCAAATATCCATCAGCTGGGAACCTAGCATTCAGAACACCTAAGTTTGTGGGGGACACCTGAATCAAACCACCACATTCTGCCCCTGGCCCCCATAAACTGATATCCATACATGATGTAAAATACAATGCATTCAGTCATTTTAAATGTCCCCATAGTTTTTAATCAATCCCAAAGATGTTCATACATCCCCATAGTTCAAGATCTTTTAACTGAGCCATAATACCAAAAACTAACCTCAAAAAACCCATAATGGCACAGAATAGAATATTCACACTGCAATAGATGGCATTGGGCATAGCAAAGAAACATTCAATCAATACAAGATTTTAAACAACCAGAGCAAACATCAAACTCTGTAGCTTCAAGTCCAACAACTCTAGCCAGTGACAAATCTTCAAGTCTGATAATTCTAACCAGCAACAAGTCTCTGGCATTCCAATTCTGCCCCTCCAGCTAGGCTACTCACAGTCCTGGGAAACTTCATTGAGGCTGGCAGCTCCTCGGCAGCCATCTCATGGTCCTGGCATCTCCACTGGGTCTCCACTGCAAGCCACGGTTCATCCTCATGGCCCCATGGGGTCTCTATGCAGGCAACCAGCAAACCTGCTTCAAACTGCCCATGAACATTTCCAAAACACAAGACTGTGTTGCAAACTCAATGACCTTCTTTCCATCATTTCTTATACTCCATAATACCATGTAGGGTGCCAATTTGTTAATCCGGGGGGGGGGGATTAAAGCAGACTTTGAAGATCAGGACTCCTTGAGCACTCAGGCCCCTTCTAAAGAGTCGACATTCTTGTTGCCTCAGCACAGATCAGCTAGCCCAGTCTCAAAAGTTGTGATCTCTCAGTTGCAGCTGAATGGGCAAGAGTTCACCCAAAGATTTTTCTTTCTGTGCCATATCCCTCTGCACACACCAGTTCATTTCTACACAAAGCAACCCTGCACAACTTCTCAGGACATGGGCACAAGAGCAAGCATCTCACACAAACTGCTAGCTCAGTCCAGGCAAAGCTTTTTCTCACCCTCATAAGCCAAACCTCACAGTCCATAGTTCGTACTGCATTCAGGTCTTGCAGCTCAGACCAGAACAGTCCATCAGGCTGTACTTACAGCACTGCAAGGCATCTCTTAGCCCAAGATTTTAAATCCTTCCACTTTCCTCTTGAAAATCAGATACAAAAGGCCAAAGCCACACAGTCAGCTGTCTAGCAGCAATCCCACTCCTTGGTACCACTTTACTGTTGCATTCCGGTTCACATTGCTAGTAGAAGTCACTCATCCAAGAGCAGCTTCTGGGAAAAAAAAAAAAAAAAAAAAAAGATTTATTTTGGCTTACATGCTCGAGGGTAATCTCCATGATGGCAGGGGAAAACGATGGCATGAGCAGAGGATGGACATCACCCCCTGGCCAACAGAAGGTGGACCACAGCAACAGGAGGGTGTGCCCAACACTGGCATGGGGAAACTGGCTATAAAGCCCATAAGCCCGCCCCCAACAATACCCTCCCTCCAGGAGGCATTAATTCCCAAATATCCATCAGCTGGGAACCTAGCATTCAGAACACCTAAGTTTATGGGGGACACCTGAATCAAACCACCACAGTGAGGAAGTATTATGGTCCTTGACATTTCATGTGTGTTATTTAATGCAGATCAAATTAAACTTGCAGGTACACATGTCTTCTTCTTTATACTCAACTAATTAGGGAAATAAAGTAAGTTGAGGCAGTCCCAAACACCATCTGCCAAAAAGGATGTATGTCATTATGACCAGTTGGTTCCTACCACATGTTTCACAATTGGTCTTTATCTGCGTCCTCCTTCCCATATTTGCCACATAAAGAGAGCTGCACTGAGCTTCCACAGAAGAGTGCAAACAGGCACCAGGGGAATGCCCATCAAGACACAGTGTTTCTTACATATAGAAGAACAACTCAAGTGAAATGGCTCTTCCATCTTGACTGAATTATAAATAGATTCCCAACATATACATCATCTACCAAAGTCTGAAGGAATGATGGGTATGCAAGACAGTTGGGTTTGGGCCACATGTGTCCCTTGAATTTTGGAGTTATTTTCTTGTGGAAAATAGATAGGCTGTATCAACCATAATTCTGTCATTCATTTTCTTTCTCCTCCATAAAAACAGCTTCAATTTAAATTCCATATATTTCTTCCATATCTTGGTCATTCTCATGATGGTCCTTTACAGAAAAGTCAAGCATAATATTTTCAAAGATATATATCTTTCATCAGAATGTGATTCTAACCCTGTTTTGATGATATTTACTATTTTTTTTTCTTTTTGGTTTTTATTAGGTACAGAGTTCCATAATATCCATTTCAAGTTATAACTATGTTTTGGGCTATTTAAAGAATAAGATGTGAAATTACAGTCACTACATTGAATTCACTTTTCTAACTGCCTTTATGTGTGTCATAAAACAATGTTCAATATGTTTAGGGGTACATATATGTGGGATGGGAGAGATCATATCAAAACTTGTTTTACAAAGCATAACTCTAAGAATACTTTTGAATTTCCACATACCTGTTTGATAAAACTAAATCTACCTTCATCTCGATAATACTATGTAGTGCTCAATGGATCGAAACATTTTTCTAAATTTATATAGTGGCTCTAATCCATCAGAATTACCAAGGGCATCTCTGAAACAGATGAGATATTGAATTTTCCTGTGAGGAATCAAATTCAGTAATGACACTACAATTTGCAGAACAAACCGATGGCACATTCTTGTTTGAGATTTCAGGGAATTTTCACACCCTCTTCCTGTCCTCTAAGTGCCTGTCAGCAATAAAAAAAAATAGACTGTTCAGGCTTTACTTTCAAAATATTTCATTTTATGACAGAAATTAGAAAATGTCTGTGATGTTTTATACAAGGTAAGTCAAATATTTTCAAATGCTAAAAAATGATGTATTTGAATGCTAACCTAAATTGCTCTGACAAATTTACATTGAAATATCTTATATTGCATGAGAATTTGAATTTCTCTTCATAGTTCATGCAACCTGAAGTGTAGAAGACATGAACTCCACACCAGCCAGAAGACATTATGTAATTCTTTGAATATGCTCACAGTTGGAAAGATTATGCTGAGCTCCATTAATCTTCGTCACTATTTACAAATGGTGAGAAAAGGTTATTCTGAGTAAACTTACAATTTGGTGAAATTCCACCAAACCCAAAGATTGTCATTGGTTTTAAATCCTTCCTTTCTGTATGTAGGATCTCATGTGCCTCAAGCTGGCCTCATCTTTAGCTGAGGATTACCTCGAAATCCTGAGCCTCCTGTATTTCTATTACAAGTGTAAGGACTATAGCAGTGGGTTCCCATAGTCAGACACTCTTTCATTATTAATAAAATAATGTTTAGTGAAGATTCCATAGAGTTGTTAGACTAGGAAGGCATGGTGAAACACAATCTCATCCCAGAAACCAGTAATTAATACAGGAATATCTCCACCACTCTGGTTACTGAGAATTTTACATACTGAGTTCTAGAACAGCTGGTGTAAAAATATGTACCAGAGCCAGCCTTGCAAATGATCATGAACTTCATCAGCATGAAGAACAGAAGGAGAGGAGAATCTGTTCTTCACCATGGAGGAGGAGATTCTTATCTCAAGTCACCCTTCCTTGATGTGGGTGTATATTTGGAGCACTCTTAGTGTAAGAGAGGCACTGTAGTAAAATTTGGGGATGGAAGACTGACATTTTACAAGCCTTTATGACTAAAAATTACAATTCAGAATTGCTTCTGAGATTTGTGGGTAAGTGAGAACATGTACTTATATCAATCCATCACAATGATATTTCTCCTTAGGGAAAAGAGAATCATAAAAGTGGTTATGATAAGAACAAGAATACTGGCAGCCAGATACATATGTACAGCAAAAATTTAGAACATCATTTGAACCTAAGAATTTTGCACAAGCTTAATGTGCTAACAGTTGCCAGAAATCACAACCAGTATGTACTAGGTGGGAGATCATCAGAGGCTAAGGGATAGCCTAAGCTATAAAATGACTCCAGTGACAGCTTCAGCTATAACTGTGTTCTCCTTGGATCCTATTGAAATCTAGTCAAAAATAATCCCTATTCCCCAAACTATTCTCAGGAGACATGTTAATGTTGAAAGTATGTTCTGAGCAAGTCTGAGAACCTTTGTTCAGGGCCCAGCATCCATGTAAGAATTGAGACCTGCTGGCACATGTCTGTCACCCCAGTGCTGGGAAAGCAGAGAGTCTCCAAGACATTTGGCTTCATAAAGCCACGTGAAAAAGTTTCATCTGAGTGCAGTGATAGGTCTGTGGCCTTGCATCATTAATGCGAACACTCACATACATCTTCAAGCTTTACATGCACACGTTTACACACAGGAATGCATAATGAATACACATTCGTATACAATAAATGAATAAACAGCAGGAAAAGGAAAACCAGAAATCATATATACAAGTGAAACACTCAATTCATTTACTGTATTTTAGATGTTTTGAAATTGATACATTCAGATAAAGTGTGTTTGATTTGCCCCCTGGTGTAAAGTCAAAGAGCACAGTTGTTGAATGTTCAACTGTAAAGAAGATAGGAAGTAGCTGCAAGCACCATGTTGCACAGGAAGTCACACAGAAATGTGGGACAATTGTCAGGAAGTTGATGTGAAGACAGAGTAAAGCTGTGAAAATGCAGTTTTCTTTTACATTGTAAACTGTAATGTAATGCTGCCACTTCCTCAAGTCAAGAAAATGTGGAATATTAACTTGATGTGTGCTGGATGTCTTCTAACCATATTTAGCAAAAATGGAGTATGTCAACTCTATAGACTTCAGACAGCCAATTACAAACCTCCAACTTCTGCAGATTTATGTGAGTATTTCATTTCTTAGTATGGCTAGAAAAAAAAAATCCTCACAGGACATTTTCTTTCAGGATGGTGTTATTTGATATCCTTTTACTTTTTTCATTATCTGACAGATGAATATTTATGCTTAAGAGGTTGACTTTTTATCATTCTTTCAGGGAATCGACTACAAGGCATTAAACTAATTGAACAGAAAAATTGACAACCGAAAGGGTTCTTGGATGCTCAATAGTTTACATGATTCCTAAACAAGAGTGTGGATTTGACAATGTTATACTACAGACATAGGTGGGCATAATTATCATGACCTCCTGCTATTGACATCAGCACTTCAGTGTGGCACCACATCTCTCATCCTGCAACAATCCAAAAATATTACACCAACTTTTCATCAGTAAATATAACTATGTGCAACTTCAACTATGTGCAACTTCAAATATCCACATAATGGGCTGGAGAGATGGCTTCGTGTTTAAGATATTGGTCTGCAAAGCCAAAGATCTATGGTTCGATTCTCCAGGACCCACATAAACCAGATGCAGAGGGGGTGCATGTGTCTGGAGTTTGTTTGCAGTTGCTGGACCCTTGGAAAGCCCATTTTCTTATTCCCTTTCTCTGCTTCTTTCTCTCTTTCTCTCTCTTTTTCAAATAAATAAATAAAAATGAAGTTTAAATCCAGGAGTGGTGGCACACACCTTTAATCCCAACACTCGGGGGGCAGAGGTAGGAGGATCGCTGTGAATTCGAGACCACCCTGAGACTTTGTAGTGAAGTACAGATCAGTGTGGACTAGACTGCGACCCTACCTCAAAAACAGAAAACAAAACAAAACAAAACAAACAAACAAAAAAAACCCCAGAAAACAAATAAAAAGCACCATGCACATTATAAGAATTAATTGAATGTAGTCTTTAACAAGAAAGGCTATATAAATTCTACAAAAAATGTTGGTACTTATTAAAAATGCATATGGTGAAATTCTCTGCACTCAGAGTCTATTCTTTTACTTGAATACTAAAGGGAGATGTTTTGTAGCATTTTTTTGTTTGAGCTTGCACAATTATTGATAGAATGGAAGCCACAAAAACTGGCGGGAGAGAGTCATCTTATATTGGCAATTTATGAAGCTTCCTTCATACATACCATGGAGTTTTCTAATTTTTTCGATGTTGCTTGTCTAGTGGCAAATTTTTCATTCATACACAACAATTTAAAGAGTGCTAGTGGTTTATACCCTCTCAGCAATTGTGGAGAACAAAAACAAAAGTAACAACAACAAACCCACATGTGTTAGTCAATGTACAGGTTTAAAAAAGACAAAAAAATCACTTTTGTCCCTGTTCCAGAAGGTTGAATTAATGATAGGCAGAAATTGTGAATATGGATTTTTAAATTTTTTTTGTTTATTTTCATTGATTTATTTGAGAGTGACAGAGAGAGAGAGAGAAAGAATGGATGTGCCAGGGCGATCAGCCATTGAAAATGAACTCCAGACATGTGCTCGCCCTTGTGCAGCTGGTTTACGTGGACCCTGGGGAATCGAGGCTCAAACCGGGGTCCTTAAGCTTCTCAGGCAAGTGCTTAACCACTAAGCCATCTCTCCAGCCCTGATTACGGATTTTTGATAGGTATAACATACTGATGATGTATGATTTGACTTGAAAGGACTGTCCAACCCACAACACAGAAAAAAAAATATGAAGAAAATGAAACTGATTCATAGTATGATGTCTTCAGGCATAATGGACAACCTTAGAAATGATCTCAGCTTTTAGGATTTGTCAACTTTTGTGAATCAAGTTCTTACAAGGAAGCTAGTTTCTCAGCAGTGATTGTGGCTCCCTCAAATTGATGCAACTGGTTTAATTGGAAGGCCAGGCAATGTATAGTCAGAGTCAATCATCCAAAATGCATTACAATATACAACATAAGTACAGGCATTCATTTGTCCATAAAATTAAGCATCATACAAACAGTGTATAAATATAAAGGCATATTTTTTAAATTAAAATTAATAGTTCGTGCATTTCTACACAGTGTTTTTGATAAATGAACAAAATGTCTTAACACTATGAAGTTTTGCAGGTATGTTCTAAGTAGTAATGGAAGCCCCAATGAGGCCTTAGGTCTTTAGTATAATTAGCCTTCAAATATTTGACAAATGTACATCTTAACAAATCTTATGTTGATGTAACATTTTAAATATATAACATATAATTTATACATCAAATGTTATATATAATGCCATATGTCAATTATATCACTACATAATTATATATAATATAATATGAATAAAATATGTATAATATTATATATATATGTATTAATATCTATATCAAGTGCACATCTGTGTGTAAATTATGCTTTGAACTGATACAAGTATTGCATGTTGTAAATATCTTCCAATTATTGTGAAATGTGTGTATTATTTCCCCAAACCTCAATATTAGCTACCATGTCTATCCACAGTGTTATAAAAAGCTAATACACACACAACATAACTATTATTTTAATGTGAGACAGGTAAGTATGAGCTAATTTTCTTCGAAGACATAAAGTATGATTGAGAGTTAGTAAGGAAATCCAGAAAAAATATCTTTCCTGAGCTAGTAAAATAGATTAGCATGTTTGTGAATACATAAAGGCTCCAGTAGAAATTATATTATATTTTTGAACCAGCCTGTGTTCTGATCATGTTACATAACTAGGAAAAAAGATATTGTCTTTCCATTTTCTGTTATTGGTAAGGGGACATCATATTCAGCAAGGTCAACTAGAGAGTATTAGAGTGAGGCAAGGTAAGCAACACTCAGGCCCTATGATTGAAGCAAAGGCATGTTCAATATACAATAGGACAAACTGAGTACTACAATCCATATCCTTACCTAATCTAGACAAAAATATCCTTTTTTCCTCAGGCACAGATATAAATCTCTTCACATTGGCATTTATATCTGATACCACCATATTCTTGAAAATCAGATATTTGGGGCAGCATAATGATAACGTTGTTTTGGTTTCAGCAGTGTGTAAGTACTGAACAATATTTTGCAGTGAAAATAATTTTTTCTTTGCCACAAGATCAATGCGTTCATGCACTTCTTTTCCTGAATGTAACTGGTATAGTAAAGAGTTCACTCACGTGTTTATAGGCATAAAAATCACTGGTTGAAGGACCTACATTTCTATATTTACCTAAGTGTAGCTAAGTGAAAATACCTAAGTACATACATGTGCATACTTCCTAAGTACATACATGGAAGCTAGGAAAGTCTACCATGGCAGTCACACCCATTCTGTTTGAAAAAGTCATTATTATATGAGACAAACTTTATGAGTTAGGGCACTGTAAACAATTGCATTTTATCATCTAAAATGTAAAATATTAGGTTAAGCTGTCACTGTCAATACAAGACATCCAACAGGTTGATTTTAAGCCTCCTGAGATTAGATGCACATCTCAGTTATAATAGGTATGCAATTTCTAATATTTTTCTTCTTTTTTGTACCATCAAAGAGATGTTAGATAAAATATCCTTGCTGAACAGTGAATATCACTGCAACATAATTTTAATTTTTGAGTCATAAACACCAGGGAGTGGATTCCAAACTTTTTTTTTAGAATTAATGGAAATCTAGGATTTTGCAGAATTGGTAACTCAGATCCATTCACAAGCAAATTATGAGTGTGTTTTATCAAATTTTCATCTTTTGGAGATGCACTGATAAGACAACAAATGGCCTTTAATGTATGCAACAATTTTCACTACTACAAAATTATTTTGTGTTCCCTAATAGAGTACCAAGAGAGGTGTCCCCTAGCTTCTGGATGTCCTTGCCATGGGGCTTTGTGCATTTGAACTTAAATTTGAGGCACATCCTTGTAGTACTTTTCATGAATACAATGGAGTCAGAGGAAAATGATAAGTGTGGGAGAAACATATGACCATGAAACTAAAATCTAAAGTAGCAGAAAGTACACATTTTGGGGTGGATCACATGCATACATTATGTCAATGAGATGGAGATCATAGAAGAACGATTTGAAACATTAGCAACTGGATGTTCAAGAGTACATTTAACTAACCAGCCAAGCTAAGATGATTTGCATCCAAAGATTTCCAGTATAGCCCTGTGATTTTCCCAAGGAGTACAGAAAATCTGGATGAAGTATAGATACACAATGAGAAATGACTGCCCATTTAGTGCCCACTCCAAGGCATAGAAATCAAGAGTGCATTCATTATACAATATGACTTTGCATGATTTTTTATTGCAAATTTAAAATCACATTGAGTGAAATTTCTAACCACACATGGCATAAAGAAGGAAGAATAAAAGTAAATTGCCAAATTTTGAAAACTGTATGCTCATATCAAAGTAAAAAAAATTCAATAAGCAAACAATAGATTAAGGAAAGCTTTAAGAAAGGAACAAAAATATTCATTTAATGAAGTACTATGATATTCACAGCTTCTGCAAACATGCATAAGTTAGTTACAAAAATTACTTGTCACATATCTGGAAAAGCTTATTTTTAAAATTAAATGCCACACTAAGCAAGCAAAACAAAAACTATATTTTTATTTTATAAATTGTGAAAACAGGACATTGATGACATAAATAGGAGATGCTTAAAAATCAAGATAGTGTAGAAATGCAGGAAATGCATATAACTGGTATCACAAAACCTTTTTAATAATTGATATATTCAGATATATGTAAAATGTAGTCTATGACATAGCATTGTGTAAATATTACTGATATATGCAAATCTCTGGGCACTGATATATGAACTAGTATAAGCAAGTGTAGGAAAGAGGCATATTGAGAAACAAACTTAACAGTGTGACCAACAAGAGGACGAGTAATCCTCCTGCAGTAATTGCTACATGAACATATATGTACATACAGCCCTCACTGAGAAACTGCCATTGTAGTCTCTGATAAGGAAGTATAGGGATGACTATCTTTGAGAAATAGTCTTGGTTGACTATGAACAATAATAGTATGTATTGTACTTTATGAGAAATAGGCTTCAGAAGCTATGATTAGCAAGGTTGAGAATGAGCTTCATTAAGAAAACAGCTTAGCAGTTTCTAACCAGAATGCATTTTAGAAAACAATATGATAGACTCTGTGTGTCAGCTGTATGACTTACCATCATTGAGTAATGAACTTAGAAACCACTGACCACCCACCATAGGAATAACATCTATTAGAAAATAGCATTTGTAGCCTCTGACAAGACAGTGTCAAAATTACTCACATTAATAAATATTCTGAGCTGGAGGGATGGCTTAGTGTTTAAGGCATTAGCCTGCAAAGCCAAAGGCCCAGGTTTGATTCCCCAGTACACACGTTAGCCAGATGCACAAAGAGGTGGCACACATCCAGAGTTCATTTGCAGTGGTTGGAGGCCTTGGTGAACACAATGTCTCCCTCTCTCTTTCTCTGATAAATAAATAAATTAATAAATAAATAAATTAATTAATTAATATTATTAAAAACTTCTTTGTAGGACCAGCAAGTGGATGAATGACACTCATTGTATTATGTTGTTTATGATCTATACAAATGTTGCCTCATGAGACAGTGACCAGCAAGTGGGTCAATTGTCCTTAGCAAGTATAGCATTTTTCAACTCATATCATCCTATGTAGGAATTGCTTTTATTTGTAAATAGCCTTAGTTGACTTGGACCACCAAGTACAGAAATGGCATGTGTTATGAAATAGCCATAGCAGTCTCTGAAGAGTGAGTGCTGGCATGGCCTGCATTGAGGAACTGCTGTTGTGAATACAGAACAAAATGTGTAGAATAGCATTCATTGAGAAATGGCATTACTTGACAATTATAAATAATGAAGCAATTATCCCTGTTTGTGTAATGGATTAAATACACTTCAAAAATTTGGAAAATTAGGAAAGGGTCTCATTTTAAAAAGTACATAAACAGACTACCCAGCAAACAATGTAATTATGCATATTGAGATATCACCTTTGTATACATTACTGGGAGCTGTAGGAATTAGTCTCTTTGAAAAATAGCCTCTACTTTCTCTGACCAGCAAGTGCATGAACAGTCCTCACTAAGATATTATCTCATTAATCTCTGAGTACCAAGTGCAGAAATAGCCTAACTGAGAAATTGTCGTAGCAGTTATTGAGCAGTAAATTAATCACCCACATTCAGAAATAGCATTTGTAAGTAAACAGGTGCAATAATTACCCTCATTGAAATACAGGCTTGAGAAAATTGGATCAGCAATGTTAGGAATGTTGGTCGTTGAGCAGTTGCTATATAGTATACTAGAATGGCAAGTGTAGTAGTATCCCTCATTGAGAAATTGCTTTCATAGCCTAAAAAGAGTGTGTGGGACTCACCATCATCAAAAAATACTTAACTATCAACAAGTGTATGAAATTACCTCTATTTAAATATAGACTTCACACATGCATAAAAGAAATTTTAGGAATAGACCTCTTTAAAAACAGACTCAGAAAAAAAAATTGTAGAAATTTTCTTCGTGGACAATTGGACTTAGTAGCCTCTGATAAGCAAGTGTAGAAATGGCCTTCATGGAGACATATAATTATTAGTCTTACCACCCATGTTGGAATTGTCCTCCTTAATAAGTAGCTTTAGAGGGTGGAGGTATGGTTCATCAGTAAAGATGCTTGGCTTCAAAGCCTAACATGCCTGGTTCAACTCCCCAGTATGCAGATAAAGCCAGATTCACAAAATAGTGCATATGTCTGGAGTTCATTTATAGTAGCTGAAGGCCATGGCTTCATCATTCTTTCTGACTGGCTTTCCTTGTTCTCTCTGCTAATGGGTAAATTGTGCAGTCAGGTTAACATTGCTAGTAGAAATCACCCAATGAAGAGCATCTTATTGGAAAAGGTGAAGATCCATGATGGCAAGGAAAACGACTACATGAGCAGAGTGTGTACATTACCCCCTGGCCAACATAACATGAACCATAGCAACAGAAGTGTGAACCAAACACTGTCATAGTGAAACTGGTTATAACCCCCAAAAGCCCACCTCCACCAATACAGTGCCACAAGGAGCCATTAATTCCCAAATTACATCAGCTGGGAGTCTTGCAATCAGAACACCAAACTTTATGGAGACATCTGAATGAAACCAACACATTCTAACCCTGGCTCACACAAAATAATAGCCATGCATGGTATAAAATGCAGTGCAGGGCTGGAGAGATGGCTTAGTGGTTAAGCGCTTGCCTGTGAAGCCTAAGGACCCCGGTTCGAGGCTTGGTTCCCCAGGTCCCACGTTAGCCAGATGCATAAGGGGGCGCACGCACCTGGAGTTTGTTTGCAGAGACTGGAAGCCCTGGCGCGCCCATTTTCTCTCCCTCCCTCTATCTGTCTTTCTCTCTGTGTCTGTCGCTCTCAAATAAATAAATAAATAATTTAAAAAAATAATTTAAAATGCAGTGCATTCATCCTACTTTAAAAAGGAAATGATATGATGTAGAGTGATGTTGTGAAGAACAAAGTGAGCAGGATGGAATTATCATGGCTTATTGTCTAATATTATGGAAGTTGTCAATAATGAAAAATAAAAAAGGTTCTGTCACATGGTGAAGGCAAGAAAAAAAATTAAAGATAGCAGTCTATTTTGTCCAATAACATAGGTGTTATTAATTCATATGGCAATGGACAAAGTAGAGCAAAATAAACTAACAAATGCCGTAACATTTGAAGTCTCCTAAACTCACATCTGTCTTCTAATTTCTCCTTTCAGTAGAGTGTAATTAATTTCTACAATGTCAGAATACCCCCCTTTTTTGTTAATAAAAACAACAATAATGATTTTGAAAGACTGATCTTCCTAAGAATAAACAGTTAAAGAACAGTGAATTCCAGGTCAGCCTGGACCAGAGTGAGACCCTATCTTGAAAAACCAGTGTTAGGTATAACTGTGCCCACATAAAACATTTATAGTCAATAATATTATCATACTAGATACACTGCTTTTTTCTTTGTATATGTATCTGAGTCCTTAATAAGATTTTCCTCCTTTTGGAAAATTAACCAGTGCAGTGATGCTTGGTGGTGCACAACTAACACCACTGACTCACAAAGTACTGGGTAAAAGCTGATGTAGTGGGGCCACACTCAAGAGGTCAGAATCTCTGACTGCACACCTAACTTTTTGGTGTATCAGCTTTTATTGGAAATAACCACATGATGTTCATAGTAAAAACAGGATTGGAGTTAAACCGCAAAGTTACATACTGTTAAATAAGGGAGGCTATTACAAGAAGTCACAAAGTTACATAGGTCACATAGGTGGAACTGAGGCAAGAAATATTCTATTCTATGTTATCACAAAGATATTTAACTCCCAAAAGATACAGGAAGGTCATGGTACATTGTACAGAGGGGTCATCCCCTTCCTTAGGTAACTGCAAACATCTGCATTTTGTAATAAGGCCTGTGTTAATTCCTGGTACAATTTTTTCTCCTACTCCTCCTTCTATTTCTTTTTTCTAGAATGTACCAGGTTTTATTTTATTTTATTTTCCTATCAAAACCATCAGTAACAGAATACAGTGAATACAGTGAGAGAGGGGCTACAGAAAAGATGCTCACTCCAACATCCCCCAGGGAAAAGGGCACTGGAGCTAGGAGGATCCAGACATCTGGGACCCTGCATTAAAATGCTGATGGGAGTCAACAGCCACTGAGCATAGAAAGGGAGTGTGTTTCTCCCACCTACCATGGGCTAAACCACCAGGCCTCTCTCCTATGATTGAGGCCCAGATAACAAACCACATCACACCCCACCCTCCTGCTCCCCTTCCCTTCCCCAGGCTGACAAGGGTCATCATCCCAGGAAAGTTGAGCTGCAACTCTCTAAGCCAGTTTAAGTCTCTCAGCAGTGAACCTAAGTAGGTGGTGACCAAACACTCTCAATGCAGCCAGGACAATTGAGAGAAGAATCTCTAATATCTGTGATGTGACTTGGCCCACATTGCTTCCTGTACTGGATCACACATTGAGAAATGGGAGACAGGGTACCAAGAATTCCTCCAATGGACTGCAAAGCGATGGCAAAAAGAGGGTTAGAGTCAGCTAGAACCATCTACTATTTAAGTTCAGTCAGGAGAAGGCACCTGGAACAGTGCAAAAGAAGGGGATAAGAACAAATCCAGCCACCCGGAAAATCACTTAGCAGCCCAGCCAACAGGAACCTGGGAATATCACACTACATCCTAAAAATATTTATCTACTTTTCTAGAGCCAAAAAAGAACCATAGGGCTGGAGAGATGGCTTAGTGATTAAGCGCTTGCCTGTGAACCTTAAGGACCCTGGTTCGAGGCTCGGTTCCCCAGGACCCACGTTAGCCAGATGCACAAGGGGGTGCACACTTCTGGAGTTTGCAGTGGCTGGAGGCCCTGGTGCGCCCATTCTCTCTCTCTCTGTCTATTTGCCTCTCTCTCTCTCTGTCACTCTCAAATAAATAAATAAAAATGAACAGAATTTTTTTTTAAAAAATGGAACCATAAATTATAAGCACGTTTACATACATAAATACACCACCATCCCCACACATTATATTATGGATCGACCATAGCAACAGAAGAGTGTGCTAAAAACTGCCGTAGTGAAACTGGTTATAACACCTATAAGCACACCTCCAACAATACAGACCCTCAAGGTGGCATTAATTCCCAAATATCCATCAGCTGGTTGTTAAGTTTGTAGCTGCCTTTATCCTTCTTCTTCATGAGGTACAACAGTGGCAGATGTTTCAGCCAAAACTATTTCTTATATAAGTCAGAAATGGCCAATGTTATATAAAGGGGAGCGGGATGAAGTATTTTTCACAAAATGGGAAGTGGATTTAAAGAAAATGGAAAAAAAAGTGAAAAAAATTGAAGAGGGAGGAAGCCTGTCTGAAGCTAAAATAGTAAACATTAAAAATTAATTAAAAAAATCATATCTCCAGCTCTTCTCTCATTGTCAAGAAACAACACACACACACACACACACACACAAATTAAATACAATCTTTGCAGGTGCAGTGGAAAATGCTTTCAATAAAAATATCTCTGTATCTCCACACTCTGGCCTAGGCACCAGGTATTGCATAAAGTAATGAACCGTTTTTTTTTTTGTTTTTTTTTTTTTAATTACAAATATTCTACAGAGCCCTATTGGTGTGAGCTTTGTATGCACTCACCACCCACCCTGTGTCCACCCCCTAAAAAAAAAAAAACAAAACAAAAAAAAACACCTGATTTGTAAGTAACTTGAAAGGTACACGAAGGGCCCAAAGTATACCACAGAGACATCCATAGTCGAAACAAGCATCCATGAATGAACACCCCACAAGTTCCAGAGGGTTCTAGCCCCTTTTCCTGATTCCTGACAGATTGAGAGGCTATGTAAGGAGGCAGGAAGGCAGTCTTGGGCAGGCTTCTAACCTGTTCTGCATCCTCTCCAGTGTAAGGATGGTCCTAGATGAGGCACGTTCAATACAAGCACTGAACTGCTCCTACCTTATGATTTGGAAAGTTTTAAAATGATGAACCAACCCCAGGCTTGCCTTCAGAAAGGGCAAGTTTCACCCCATTTTTCTTTCAAGTAAACTGGGGTCCAAAGAATCAATGAAGGAAGGTGGCACAATATAAGATATCTCTTCTGACCCTGGAAAGGTTATCAAAGATGGAGATATGGACAGGTAAGACAGTATTAAAGTGCTGTCTCCCTATTAAGGTCCACTGTTCACAATCCTTTGGCTTCCCTCCCTGCTTAAGTCCAGGCACTGTCTATGGAAAGCTTCATGCATTGAAGTCATTGGTGGGGGCTTTTTTGACGATTGCCTTTTTGCCAAGTTTGTAGCTTCCTTTGTCCTTCTTCTTCATGAGATACAACAGCAGCAGGATCAGGAAGACAAAAAGAGGATGCCCACTACAGCATGCACAATCAGAGTTCCTAGGACCTCTGTTCTCAGGAAGATGTTGCTGTCCTTGGTAGTGCTAGACATGAATAATTTGTTGGACAAATCCTCATCCCGGTCGTCGGGGGGGGTGGGGATCTTCTTGGGGATGACTTCATTCTCTTCCAGTAGTTTTGGGTTTGAAGGGATCTGGATACCAGCCTCTGCTCAGTCAGGAATGTGGTTAGTTAGCAGCACCAAGTGCTGGATGGTTCCATCAGGACTGGTGGGGTTCATTGAGTCATCTACATCACCAGAGACTGACACCTCAAAGTCATCAGTATCTTCCAGAGCCCCTGGCATCCTCATCATCAGGTAAGGCTCCAGAGAAGTATTGGCCATATAGGAGATACTGGGGGTCGATGATATCAGTCTCAGATCAACTGTGTGTTGGTGGTGGGCATGCCCAGAAAACAGCAGTAGTAGCAGCATGAGTAGGCAGGCAGATGCCATGGTATCTGGGGTGCGGTGGATGTGGGTGTGGCAAGTGGGAACTTCTGCTTTATCTGTCAGGAAGATCAACTTGGGTGGTGGCCTCCATTATGTTTGCCTAAAGGCAAGGGCTGAACAGGAGGATGTTTGACTAGGTCTATTGTGTCCTTTCACATTCCATTTTCGAAGAGGCTAAATAAAACCTCAGCAGTAAGATAAGGCATTTTATTTCCTTGTCTTACTACCACCCCAAAGTAACCTTTTTCTAAAAACCCAGAGCATGGATCCTCACTCAGTCTTAAAACAAAATCTTAACCTTGTGTAAACCAGGCAAAACATGACTTCTTCGTAGCTGCCACAAAGGAAAGAATCAAGAGAGTGTTGCAATTTGCAACACTACTGACCATTGGCATTCCTTTCTAAGTGGTTTTACGTGGAAAGGCTTACATCAATATGTAAGCACTCTTTACTTAAGAATGTACCATGTATATCTTTAACTTACAGACATGAAAGCTAGTTGAGCCTCATTTGGTCAAATAGATGTGGATCCAGTTTACTTTACTTGAAATTTTGTTGTCTACTTTAATGTATACAGCATAAATATTATTATATGTCCAACTCTGGAATTTTCTTGTCATAAAAACAGTAGTGTAAGTGATACTTATTGTCAAGGTGCCAATGACTATAGGAAAATGGAGTGTTTGCATGTATGTATCCGTGTGTACATGTATGTACATACAATGAGCTATATGCAAATGCTAATATTGTACTAGAATACTTATGAGAATATCACATTGGAGTCCATAATAGTTTAAAACAATGACTTTTTGTCATTCATTTTTGAAAAGTTTTATTTATTTGAGAGCAACAGAGAGAGAAAGAGGCAGAGAGAGAAAGAGAGAGAGAGAGTGAGGGAGGGAGAGAGAGAAAGGAAGGAGAGTGGGCACACCAGGGCTTCTACCCACGGCAGATGAACTCCAGACGTGTGCAACTCCTTGTGCATCTGGCTAACGTGGATCCTAGGGAATCAAGCCTTGAATAAGGGTCCTTAGGCTTTATAGGCAAGCGCTTAACTACTGAGCCATCTCTCCAGCCCTTGTCTTTCATTTTGCTTTGATCAAAACTGTGTAATGAATATTGTCATAATATGTCATACTGAAATTTGTCAGCTAAGTGTTAGATGAAATGTGTATACTGTAAAATTGCTGTCTCATTTAATTTGTAGACGAGCTTTACAGTGGAAACGCCAATACATAACCTTTGTACAATTAGAAGACATTTTCCCCTTCCAACACGTTAAAATGGTACCATATTATTTTGCCTACTGAGGAATTTTCTTATACACCTTGACCATGTCATTACCCAGATGTCACTCATCACTGTCTCCTCTACCTTTGCCACTTGCCAGACAAGAAGGTCGCCCTGAACATTGATGGCCACTTTTCTGGGGCGTGCTTTAGGTCAGTCCTCCATCCTGAGCCCCGCCCCTGTATGTTGAATCACGTCTCCATGTGCTGATTTTGACATTACTCCCTGTGGAGCCCTGCCCCTTTCTAATGCGTGGCTTGGATGAACCTCAGCGGCCATTTTGCCTTCCAAATGCAATTGTGACGTCACTGTGGTGCCTGCTCCTGGGTGGATCCCTCTTGGTTGCCTTTTCCTGGAGCAAACGTGGCAGAAACTTCTCCTTGCATGCATACTTGTGACATCATCTCGTCGCCAGGGAGCCCTGCCCTTATCTCCAAACACCATTTCTTTGTCTGACTCTTGCAATGACAGAGGCTGGAAGGATCCCACACTACAACACTAAAAGTCTGTAAGGGCCTTGGTTTAAAGGACTACTACTTCTTTCACTAAAACAACAGAAAAGGAGAAATGTAGAGTTTTTTGGCCTTAAGAGAAACAGGAAATCAAAATGGAGAATTTTGAAGTGTATCTACTTGGAGCTTGCCTCTATCTATAGTCCTCAACACCTCCTGTAGGTAAGACTCCTTCATGGGATGACTAAGGAATAAGGTTTATTTTTTAATTGACATCATAGCCCAGAGCAGGTGACCTTGAAAAATATTCCCTAGTGCCTCGATTTCTCAAAATGCTTCCACCATATTTAGTGAAGAGATGACAAAGAAAATACCAAGAAATACCAACTTCAGACTTCAATCTTGCGATGTCATCTAGCTCTGTGTGACACCCTTCGGAACTGTATGCTACTAAAAGCTTATGAGAAAAGAATCCTCCCTTTAAGGACATGCTCAGGTATAGCTATGCCTTGTACAAAGTCAAAAGCACTGACCTAACCTACAGCAGTGTTAAGTTTCAAATATTTGTATATCTACAATTACTCTGTTAGAATATGAATAAACAGGCTCAAGAAATGGCAAAGTAGTTAATATATTTGCCTGCGAAGCCTAAGGACACAGGTTGGAATACCCAGTACTCCGGAAAGCCAGATACACAAGGTGGTACAAGTGTCTGGAGTTCATATACAGTGACTATATGACCTGACATGGCCATTCATATTTTCTCTTTCACTAAAATAAATAAAATATTAAAAAATAACAGTACCAAATAAGATGTTACCTGAAGGTACAGGCTTGGGAGAGATAGAGTCATGAGCACAGAGCCCATCTAAGTGGATAGATACCCTAGTAGACTTCTTGCTACTGCATACCAGTTAGGATGAAATGCCAACGTGGCCATGTACAATTTGGATAAACCCAGATATTGGTTGCTCAGCCTTCAGCAATGGGAGAGATATACCTTATTTATGAGCTGTCTATGACTGTCACAGTAGCCTGACGTAACTAATACAAGTGAGTGGTCTGGCTTAAACTGCTAAGACATCAAATGCTGGAAGCAAGACTAGATGCACCAACTTAGAGTCTAGGTAATGACACTGGCACAGAAATCATTTCTCAATTTCAACAGGATCAGCATGTCAATTCAGCAATATGAACATTTTATTTGTGTGCAGCTTGGAAGAAAACCCTGACAAAAGGAGACTTCACTTCAAAGCATGGCCTGTTCTTGCAGTGCTCACCTATGAGTGTGAGGATCTCACCAAATGTAAGTCTCATTGGAGGACTCAGATGCTTCATATTTTCACTCTTAACATTGTTTCCTTCTTTCTCTGTTATATCCTGATTTACAGTCCACATTTCAAAAAAATCATCTCCATTCCTTCTCTCAGGATTTCTGCTCCAGGGGTTTCTCATAAGTGTTCACTGCCACCATGGAATTGTCTGGGAAATTAAAATGAGACATAAGGAAAGAAAAATACTAAAAGATGGAGGATTTCTGTATTCCTTTCCCATGCATAATTTTTCTTTCTGTGCCTAAGAAATTTATCCAATATTTATTTTCCTTGAGTACTCATGGGTGCATTACAATGCCCACTTCTGGGAGTGGTGGGTAAAAAGAAAGGGAAACTAATTTAGGCTGATAAAAATTCTGGTTGGGCATAGTGATGTACATCTTTAATCCCAGCACACAGGAAGGAGAGGTAGTAGGATTGCAGTGAGTTCAAGGCCAGCCAGAGACTACATAGTGAATTTCAGATCACCTTTGGCTAGAGAAAGACCCTACCTCAAAGGGAGCGGGGGAGGGAGAGATGGCTTAACAGTTAAGCGCTTGCCTGTGAAGCCTTAGGATCCTGGTTCAAGGCCAGGTGCACAAGGTGGTGCATGTGTCTGGAGTTTGTTTCCATTGACTGGGATGTGCCTATTCTCTCTTTCCCTTTCTATTTCTCTATCCCTCCTTACCTCCCTCCCACCTTCTCTGTCTGTCCCTCTCAAATAAATAGCTAATAAAACTTCTGGTCTTCTCCTCAAATATTCCTGTTGCCAGATATTTCTAGAATTATAAAATTGTTGCTTCATGCCATTCATCTACATGTATATGTACAAGTCTATTCATATATATATATATATATATATATATATATATATATACATATATACATATATGTATATATTCATTAGCAGAAACAGAGTGAAATGTCTGTCACATCCTATTTGAAAACTGTGGTACATACACACTGTATAAATTTAAAGGCATAATTTAAAATTAAAATTATATATGTAATATAATTTAAATTAAAATTAAGACAACATGGCTGTGTGCCACTATTGCACTTGTGTGAGCATCGTGTCAAGTTGTTTATTTCTGAGTTGCTTAGACTTTGAGTTACTTTGACAGATGTTGGCCCCTGGTAGCTCATGTAGCACCTTCCAGCACTAGAAGGGCTAACTGTCTGGGGACTGCCTCTCCTCCTTATAGCAACCATAGTCCATGTCAACAGCATTTGGTGTCTTCCGCATTCAGGGCCTTAACATTAACCAGTGGTTGGTAATCAAGTCCTCTCACAGAAGTCTGTCTCATTTTTATTGTAAGACCTAGTAGGTCTCTCTGGTGATCAGCTCCTGGCGGATATACAACACATTATGGATCAGGGCCAGCACCAAGGCAAGAAAAAACAAAAAGCCAGAAAAGAACGAAAAACGCGAGAAAATTTTATTTTTATTTATTTATTTGAGAGCAACAGACAGAGAAGGAGGCAGAGAGACAGAGAGAGAATGGATGTTCCAGGGCTTCCAGCCACTGCAAATGTACTTCAGAAGCATGCGCCCCCTAGTGCATCTGGTTAACGTGGGTCCTGGGGAAGCGAGCCTAGAAATGCAGTCCTTAGGCTTCACAGGCAAGTGCTTAACCATTAAGCAATCTCTCCAGCTCAAAACATGAGAAATTTGATGTTCGGTTTCATCTCACTCTCTCCTTGCCCTTCTATTCAGGTGCATCCTCTAAGGTCCTATTGAGGGTTCCACCTTTTAGTTGGACTTTCAAGATATAGGATTTTTTTAGTACCAGTTCATTTTGTGCCTACCCCATCTTTTCCCTTTACCTAAGCCCTATGCTCCATATTGTCCAAGCCTCAAGATGCTATTCAGTTAAGTGAACAACTTGAGCTGATCCAGATTAGAAACTTCAGATGAGTGAGTGTATGTGGTGGTTGTCTTTCTGTGATTGTGTGAATTTACTGAGTATAACTTGTTCTAAGTTTGACCATTTTTCTACAAATTTCAATGTGTTATTTTCTCTTATTTGTGAGTAGAATTCCATTGTTGCTTATCTATTCATCCAATGATGGGCATCTGAGTTGATTCCAGGTTTTCACTATTAGGAATTAGTAACTGTAAGTGTGGTTGAGCAATTATTTCTCAACTGAGATGTGGAACTTTTATGGTAAATACCCAGTAAGGGAATAACAGCTTCTCCTTATAACTCCTTATCCGTCCTTTCAGCAATCTCCAAATTGATTTCCACAAGGGTTTAGCAGCCAACATTCCCACCCACAGTGAATTAGTGTTACTGTTTTTCTACAGCCTTGTCAGCATTTGTTTTCATTTGATTTTTTAATGTTTGCTATCCTTACTAGTGTAAGGTGCAGTCTTATAGTAGTTTTAATTTACATTTCTCTAATGGTTAGGGGCGTTGAAATGTTTACTAAGTGTGTGTTAGCCCTTTGTAATTCTTCCTTTGAGAATTCCCTATTTAGTTCTCTGCTCCACTTTTGAAGTGGGTAGTGTGATTTTTTTATTGTTTAGATTTTGAGTTCTTTAATATTCTAGATATTGGGCTTCTGTCAGTGGTATAGCCGGCAAATGCTTTCTCCAATTTAGTGGATAACCTGTTCACTTTGATTAAGGTATGTTCGTCTGTGCAAAAGCTTTGCAGCATCATGAGATCCCATTGACTGGCTGCATGTTTAATTTCCTTGGCTACTGGAATTTTGTTCAGTAAGTCTTTCCCAGTCATATATTGTACAGAGTGCTTCCTATTATTTCTTTGAGTAATTGAAAAATTTCATGTCTTAAATTGAGGTCTTTAACCCATTTGGACTTGATTTTTCTGCATGGTGAAATGAGTGGGTCTAATTCCATTTTTCTACATATAGTTATCCAATTTGTCCAATACCATTTCTTGAAGATACTGTCTTTTCTTCAGTCTACATTATGTGTACCTTTGTCAACGATCAGGCAGCTGTACTTATGTGTCCTACAGTTTGAGTCTTCAAATTTGTTCCCTTGGCCTATATTTCTGTTTTTATTCCAGTACCATGCTGTTTTTGTCACTATGGCTTTGTAATATAGCTTTAGATCAGGTATGGTAGTACCACCACAGGTGCTTCTTTTGCTGAAGATATATTTGGATAACTGAGACCTTTTGTCATTACATATGAATTTGATATCATTTTTCAGTCTCTGTGAAGAATGATGCTAGTATTTTATTGGTATTGCATTAACTCTCTACATTGGTTTGGGTAGAATTGCCATTTTCACAATATTAATTCTACCTATCCATCTTCTCAAGCCCTGCTCTATTTCTTTCTTGAGTGAGTTTATGTTTTTATTATATGTGTCTTTCACATCCTTTGTTAGTGTTATTGCAAGGTTTTTTATTTTTTTTCTAATGAAAATGCGACAGCATCACTGATTTATTTCTTCAAATACTTCTCCTTTTCATACAGAAATACTACTGATTTTTAAACATTAATTTTGTTTTGTGCCACTTATCTGTAGGAACTTGTCCACTTTAGATGTTTGGGGATGGAGAATTTTTGGTCACTTATATAAAGGATCATGTTATCTACAAATAGGGCTCACTTGACTTCTTCCTTTACAATTTGAATCCCTT
The DNA here is from genome assembly GCF_020740685.1 of Jaculus jaculus. NCBI lineage: Eukaryota > Metazoa > Chordata > Mammalia > Rodentia > Dipodidae > Jaculus > Jaculus jaculus. The sequence continues at coordinate 2,038,024 of NC_059126.1, forward strand.
TTATTTCCTTGTCCTGTCTTATTGCTAGGGCAAAAAATTCCAGTGCCATGTTGAAGAGCAGAGGTAAGAGTGGGCACCCCTATGTTCTTCCTGATCTCACTGGGAATTCCTTGAGTTTTTCCCCAGTAAGTATTATTTGAGCCTTAGGAGCTTTGTATATAACCTTTATTGTGTTGAGATATAAGCCCTTCATGTCTATTCTTTCCAGTTGCGATCAAGATGTGGTGTTGTATTTTGTCAAAGGCCTTCTCTGCATCAATCAAGATGATCATGTGATTTTTATAGTTCAGTATATTTATGTGGCATATTATGTTGACCAACCTCTGTATGTTAAACTATCCCTATATCCCTGGCATGGTGCCTACTTGATCAAAGTTGATAATGCTTTTGATGCATTATTAAGTTATTCAAATCTAGAAAATTCACAATTTCTATTTTGATTTCTTCGATAATCCATTCATTGTTTAAAAGTGTATTGTTTTGTCTCCAGGAGTTGGTGGAATTCTTCATGCATCTCTTGCTGTTGATTCCTACCTTCAACACATTGTGATCTGTCATGATGCAGGAAGTTACTTCAATTTTCCTGGCTTTATGAGAGCATTCTTTATGGCCTAAAATATGGTCAATTTTTAGAAGGTCTCATGGGCTGCTGAGAAGAATGTATATTCTGTAGGTTTGGGGTGGAAAGTTCTGTAAGTGTCTGTTAGGTCTAGTTGATCTATGATGGTGTTGATCTATATTAATTTCACTGCTGATATTCTGCTTGGATGATCTATTGGTGATAGTGGAGTATTGAAGTCTCTGATTATGATGGTATTAGTGCTTATTTCTCTTTCTTGTCAAGTAGATTTTGTTTTATAAACTGTAGTTCATGTGGGTTGGTGTGGTGGTTTGATTCAGGTGTCCCCCATAAACTTAGGTGTTCTGAATGCTAGCTCCCCAGCTGATGGATATTTTGGAATTAATGCCTCCTGGAGGGAGTGTATTGTTGGGGGCGGGCTTATGGGTATTAAAACTAGTTTCCCCTTGCCAGTGTTTGGCACACCCTCCTGTTGCTGTGTTCCACCTTACGTTGGCCAGGGGGTGATGTCCACCCTCTGCTCATGCCATCATTTTTCCCTGCCATTGTGGAGCTTCCCCTCGAGCCTGTAAGCCCAAATAAATTTTTTTTCCCAGAAGCTGCTCTTGGTTGGGTGATTTCTACCAGCAGTGCAAACTAGACTGCAACATTTGGCTTATATAGATAGATAGAAGGATAGATAGATGGATGGATGCATGGATGGATGGATAGATAGATAGATAGATAGATAGATAGATAGATAGATAGATAGATAGATAGATAGATGATAGATAGATAGATAGATAGATAGATAGATAGATAGATAGATATTGATGTGCTCATGTTGGATCATTCTGTTGATGATTAGCACCTGGCCTTCTTTGTCCTTTTGGATTACTTTTGTTTTGAAGTTTGTTTTTCAGATATTAATATAGCAACACCTCCTTCTTTTTTTATTCATATAGTTGGGATATTCAAACTTTCACCCTGATGTTGTGTCTATCTTTAGTGGTGAGGTGGGTTTCTTAAAGACAGGACATAGAAAGGTTCAGTTTTTTGTCTCCATCCTGATAAGCTGTGTCTTTTGATGGGTGAGTTAAGACGACTAATATTTAAGGTTATTGCTGTGAGATTTGAATTAATCCCTGCCATGATGAGGTGTTTTATGGGGCTGGGTGCTTACTTCTGTTATGTACTGTTTTGAGAATGGTTTATTTTTGTTATTGTGATCTTCTTTTTGCTGGCTTTGATAGTCATGTGTGGAATATTCCCTCATGTATTCTCTGTAGGTTTGCTTTGTGTTCATATAATCATAGAGTTGACTTTTTCATGGAAGGTTTTTTCTTTCACCATCTATTTTGAGAGATACTTTTGCTGGGTAGGGTACCTTGGTTTTGAAGCCATTGTTTTTCAGACTTTTAAGTGTTCCACTCCAGGCCTTTCTGCCTTTCAGGGTTTCCATTCGTAAATCTGTTGTTATTCTACTGGGGTTTCATTCATATGTCATAAATTGCTTTTCTCTCGTTGCTTTTAACACTCTTTTTGTTTTCATTGTTAAGAGTTTTAATGATGATGTAGATTAGAGACTTTGTTCTTTGGTCCTTCCCTCTTGGCATTCTGTGGGCTTACTGTACCTGGATGGTTCCCTGTTTTGTAAGATTCAGAAATTTTTCATCAGAAATTTTGTTGGGTATATTTTCTATGCCTCTAGTCTGGATTTTCTCTCCATCTGGTATATTCATTTTATGGATGTTTGGTTGTTTTAGGGTGTCTCACAGTTCCCTCATTTTCTTTTCAGTTGGCGCTTGAACTTAGCAAAGATTTTTTTGGCCTCTCTAACAGTTTCTTCTATCTTATTTGCCAAGTCAAAATTTCTGACTTCCACATAGGTAACTGTTGGTTAGTGGTTCTAGAGAGGTTTTAAGAAAAACTATTTGAATTTTTGTTTTGTGTTGTGTTATTTTTATTATGTTCATCTCTCTTTTTCATTTTTTTCCTTTTTTTTTTTAGGCATGGTCTTCCTGTAGCTCAGGCTGACCTGGAATTTCATGATGTAGTCTCAGGGTGGTCTTGAACTCTTGGGGATCCTCCTACTTCTGCCCCCAGAGTTATCCAAGGCATGTAGCACCATGCCCTCCTTTCCTCTCTTTTTTGAGAAATGATTTCAATTCATAATCTTGTTTTCTTGATGCTTCCAGTAATCCATTCTTGCATTTGATTTAGATCTCATTAAGCTTAACAAACTGGTTGTTGAGATCTTCCAATTCTTGACTTACCTTCTAATTATTCATTTTTGTTTTGTGGTTTCTAATGTTTTCTTCAATCAAGTGAAGCATGCTGACAAAGATTAAACACTACGTAACAATACTGTTCACTTTCATTGATACAACTGTTGGTTCTTTGGTAGTTTGCATCAAATTCAGTGATTTTTTATCAGGGTCTCATTGGTTGTTGTGTTTTATTTTGAGAATAAATTTCTGATGACTTCTCTATAATTTCATTGCACTATTCTGTAGTGGGACTAGGCATCCTTGGTGACCTCTCACTTTTCTGACTTTCCTTGACTTTTTGCATTGTTTCATACCCATTTTAGGAAGACTGTTTTACTGACATAGAAGCAAGTTTTTGTCTTTTTGCCCATTTACCCTCTGAGTCAGGTGAACAGGGATGTGGGTACCAAGTGGTCAGTTAAGATACCAGAGCAACATTCTCTCTCTTTCACATTCTCTCTCGTGCTCTCTCTGTTGTAAAAAAAAAAAAAAAAAAAAAGGCCGACTTAATTATATCTGCACATAGATAAAACATGAACATTGTTTGAGTCAAAAAATACCAACTGTGTTCTTTTTCTGCCTAAAATGAGCCTTGATTCTTCACAGTCTTCTTTGTCCTCTGTGTCCTCACTCAACAAAAAAGTTGACTGAAACAGCTAAGCAGACTCCTCTCTCTCTCTCTCTCTTTCCCTCTTTTTCCTTCCTTCCTTCTTTCTTTCTTTCTTTCTTTTTTGGTTTTTTGATATAGGGTTCACTCTAGTCTAGGCTGACCTAAAATTCACTTTCACTTTGTATTCTCAGGGTGGCCTTGAACTCACAGTGATCATACTGCCTCTGCCTATATTAAAGGTGTGTGCCACCACACTGGGCTTCCTCTTGCTTCCTGAGACTACTCAGCACACTGCAAACCTTTGCTTCCTTGAGTCTTCCCCAGGGTCTCACTGTGAAAGTTAAAATCCTTACTGCAATCCATCTTGACACTCTTCCTGTGATGGGTTTTGTCACCCAAAAGTGTGTGTTCTTTCTCAATGAAACAAGTTACAATTCCAAATCCTTCAACTAGCAAGGAGTTCTTGGTGGTTTCAGGATAGAAGGCATGGAGTTTTGAAATGAAGGTAGTTTCTGTTGAGATGTACTGTAAATGCCAAATAATACTCGATTTTCAAATACTTTAGTATAATAAAAGGACTGTGAAAATGTTTCATGACTTTTACTTTGATGATGATGATGATAATATTTTGAAGGTATTGATAAGTAAAATACCACATGAAAAGTAAAAAAAAAAAAAAAAAAAGATACCAGAGCAAGAGGCCTGATTCCACAGCTCACACAGGGGCCAGAGGAATAGGAAGAACAAGGGAAAATGGAATTGGCCTATCTGTGCTGTGCATGCCAGAACACAGACAAGTGCAGGCAACACACACTGGGGAGGTGAGAGGGGCTCAGTCCAGACCACCTCACCCACCAACACATTTTCCATGCAAGGAACGCATTGTTTTCCAAAACCTAACTAACATAACTAGCTGTTATGTCTGTCAGCAACTGGTATAAAAAAGCTAAGTTCCACACAAAAGAACTATTATTTTAATATGAGACAGGTAAGTATGAGCTTATTTGATTAGAACATATAAAGTATGATTGAAAATTAGCAAGGCAATCTAGGAAAATACATCTTTCCTGAGCTGGTATATTATACTAGCATGGTTGTGCATACATAGAAACTCTGGTAGAAGTTATGTTATATCTCCAAATCAGCCTATGTTCAGATCACGTTAAATAACTGGAAAACAAAGATAATTTTTCTATTTTCTGTTATTGGTAAGGGGACACCTTCTCACTCAGCAAGGACAACTAGAGAGCATTAGAGTGAGGCAAGGTAAAGGGCACTCAGAACCTGATTGAAACAAGAGCATGTTAATTATACAATAGGACAAACTAAGTACTATGACCCATATTTTTACCTAACCCAGAAAAAAAGTTTTTGTTTTTTTTTCCCCCCCTCAAGCACATATGTAAATCTTTTCCCATTGGAATATATATTTGATACCACAATGTTCTTGGAAATCAATTATCTGGGGCAACACAATGATAATATTGTTTTGATTGTAGCAGTGTGTAAGGACTGAATAAGATATTTTGTAAATGAAAAAAAAATGTTTTCCTTGCCCCAGTATCAGTGTGTTCATGCACATTTTTTTCTGAATATAACTGGTGTAGAAACGAATTCACTCATGTATTTACAGCATCACAATCACTGGTTGAAGGTCCTGCATTTCTATATTTTCGTAAGTATACTTAAGTACAAATACCTATAAACATACATATGTATCTATCCTCTATGGAAGCTAGGAAAGTCTACCATGGCAGCCACACCCATTATGTCTGAAAAAGTCACTACTATATGAGAGAAACTTCATGAGCTGAGGGGCACTGTGAAAATTTTTACTTGATTACTTATAATGAAAAAAAAAAACTAATTTAATCTGTCACTCTCCCTACAAGACATATCAAACAGGTTGACTGTCAGATAGGTCTCTCAAGTATAAGGCTTATACAGTTTCTTATAATTTTTTTTTCTTTTTGTGGCAATTTAAGATATGGCAGAGAAAATATATTTACTGAATAGTAAAGATCATTTCAACATTATTTTAATTTTTCAACCATGAACAGTAAGGAATGAATTCCAAACTTTTTGTTGAGCATTAATGGGAAACTAGGAATTGCAGAATTTGAAACTCACATCCACTCACAAGCAAACAGTGAGTGTATTTTATCAAATTTTCCTCTTTTGTACATTCATTGATAAGCCAACAATGGTCCTTTCCTGGATGCATCTTTTTTCACTACTAGAAAAATGATTCCGTGTTCCCTACTAGAGTTCCTACAGATATTATCTCCAAGTTCTGGATGCCCTTTCTATGTGGCCTTGTGGAGGGAGGTTAGTTGTGCATACTGGGTGGTAACAGAGGAAAACAATACTCATCAGCATATATTCTGGAATTTGAAAACATCCCTTTCATTTTGAAAGATTCTAAGGGACGTCTCTACGGACTTTTCTTCCACAAAATACAGCAACATATGTTGAGCTCAGTGAAGAAATGATGGCAGAATATAACAAGCTGAAAAAGAATCATGGCATTCCCAAACAAAATACTCTAGATATCACCAAGACAGGTAAAGTCACTGTCATGTTTTCTTTGTTAACAATAACCATGTTTGGGAGCAATTCACTGTGGTTTGTTATTCCAAATGGAGTCCAAAGTGCAACAGCCTAATTCTTTAAGAGTATTAAGTAAACACAATTAACTCTATTTTCTCCACTTCATTGTATTTCTCAGACACCTGTCCTCCATGAAGACCACCATTTAGTAAGTACATTAAATTAATTTAATAGCTCAATACATAAAAATTGGAGTTGGTAATATTAACTCGATAATTCACATGAAATTATTACTTCTTGAAAATGGAAAATGCTATGAGAGAATACATTGTAGATCATGTAAACAATAATAAAATTGACCTAAGATAGATGCCAGGTGTGTGTAACTTTAAAAACAAGTTAAGGGCTTGGTAAGTGAATGTATTTTACAATATTTTCATAAGTTTTGGTAAGTGAATGCATTTTGGAACACTGTTGTTACATTTCTATGATTTTTTTTTTATTGCCAATAGCCATCTTTCCATTGAAAAATAACTATTTATCAATGAGATTCAACATCTCTATGGGTGGCTCCCAGGTACCTGTAACTTTCTTGGTGCTTTCTTCTTTAACCCTTAAAGTACACACAACACTTTACAATTCTATCCTGAATACCATAATAATCACAACTTGGCAAATCCTTGGAGATATGCAAATGTAACTTGTTCGTGGCTAGCCTCAAATGGTCTCTTGTTGTATAAGGTTTTGTCATCATAATTTTATGCATCTTTGCTGTAAAACTCTTATATTATTTCATTTATTCTCATGAAAAAATCATGTACTGAATCTTGTCACTATATTCCACTACTATTTAACATTTCTAGGTGACCTCAAGATGAGGACCACATCGACTTGGTAAGTGAATGTATTTTCGGAACAAATATTATTGCTTAATGGTGTAATATTCACAGCTTCCATGAACAAGTATAAATTAGTTCCAAAAAATTACATGTCACATATTTTGAAAAGCTGATTCAGAAAACTGAATGCCACACTAAATCAACAAACAAAAAATTAAAATTTTGTTTTATGAACTGCATAAAAAGGGAGGACATTGATGACCTAATTAGCAGATGTTTAACAATCAAGATGAGTGTGAAAATTGAGGAAAGGGATATAACTGACTTCACAAACCTTTTTAATTATTGATATATTCATATATAGGTAAATTATAGTCTATGACATAAGCATCAGTAAATATTACATATGTATGCAAATCTCTGGACACTGATACAAGCAAGAGAAGCAATGAGACATAACGAGAAAGAAATGTAACAGTGTGACCGACAAGCAGAGTACTAGCCCTCATGGAGTAGTTGCTTTAGTAGACTCTGAACACATGTGTACAAACAGCCCTCCTGGTAAAACAGCCACTGTAGTCTTTATTCAGAAAGTATAGGGCTGACCATCTTTGAGAAATAGACATGGTTGACTATGAACAATAATAGTATGAATTGCATTTTTTGAGAAATAGGCTTCAGAGGCTATGACAAGTAAGATTGGGAATGAGCTTTATTAAGAAACAGCTTAGCAGTTTCAGACCAGAAAATGTAAAAATAGGCACTTAAGAAATTAATACAATAGACTTTGTGTCAACTGTAGGAATTACCCTTATTGAGAAATGAACTTGGCTGCTGCTGACCACCAACAATAGGAATGGCACTTATTAGAGAATAGCATTTGTAGCCTGTAGCTGGACAGTGTCAAAATTAATCTCATTGAATAAATGTCATTCATAGAAGCAGAAACTGAATGTTTGACACTCATTAAAAAATAGTGTTTATAATCTCTACAAATGTTGTAATTGCGCTGAAGATTTAGCCTCAGGAGACAGTGACCTGCAAGTGGGTCAATTGTCTTCAACAATTTACCCTGTTTGTGTAATGGATTTAATAGACTGGGAAAATTTGGAAAATTAGGAAAGGGTCACATTTTAAAATGTACATGACAAGACTATCACCCACAACATTGAACTTTCTCATATTGAGATATTACCTTTGTATATGTTGACTGGGAGGTATAGGAATTAGTCTCATTGAAAAATAGCCTCTTTTTTTCTGACCAGCAAGTGCAAACATGGCACTCAATAAGATAGGTACTCACTAGTCTGTCAGAAGCAAGTGCAGGGATAACCCCTGTTGAGAAATTACCATAGCAGGTATCGATCAGCAAGTTTATTAATCACTCTCATACAGAAATAGCCTTCATAACGATGTGCAATAATTGCCCTCATTTAGATACAAGCTTGATAAAATTGGACCAACAAAGGTAGGAATGTTAGTCATTGAACAGATACTTTACTTGAATACTCGAATAGCAAGTGTAGTAATAGCCCTAATTGAGAAATTGTTTTCATAGCCTGAAAAGACTGTGTGGGACTCACCATCATTGAAAAATATTCAATAATGGGGTTGGAGAGATGGCTTAGTGGTTAAGGCACTTGCCTAAAAAGCCAAAGGACAGAGGTTAAATTCCACAGTACCCATGTAAGCTGCATGCACAAGGTGGCACATGCTTCTGGAATTCATTTGAAGTGGCTGGAAGCCTTGGCATGCCCATATTTATATCCTCCCCCCCATAAATAAATAAATAAATAAGAAAAATCTCAATTATGAAAAAGGATATGAAATGACTTCTGTTTAAATATAGACTTCACAGATGCTTAAAAGCAATTGTAGGGATAGACCACTTTAAAAGGGTCTTAGCTAATGCAGAAGAAAATGTAGAAATTTTCTTCCTGGTCAACTGGACTTAGTACACTCAGTTGAGCAGCTGTATATGACTTCATGGAGACATATAATTATTAGTCACTTACCAGCAATGTTTCAACTGTTCTTATTAATAAATAGTTTAGAATGAGGATATAGTGCTCACCAATTAAGATGCTTTGTTGCAAAGCCTAACGTTCCAGGTTCAATTAAATAGCATGCATTTAAGGCCACATTCACAAATAGTGCATATGTCTGGAGTACATTTGTAGTAGCTGAAGGCATAGCATGACCATGCTGTACATCTTTCCTTTCTCTCTTTGCTAATGTGAAAGTAAATGAATATTAAAACACAGCTTATATAGACTTGGACCAGAGAGTTTGAAAGTGCCCTCACTGAGGAATTCACTTCAGAATCACAGAACAGAAAGGCAATGCATGGCCCTCTCTGAGATATATACAAAGCAAATTCTGACAAACAAGTCTGGGAATCATCCTCATTAAAACATAGCTTAAGTAGACTCTCACCAGCAGGGCTATAAATTACAATCATTGATGAAAGACACTCTATCCTTGGACCAGCAAGTTCAGAGTTATCCCTTGTGAATGACATTTTTAAACTCTGAACAGCAAGTGTAAGAAATGATCTCCCTGAGAAACTACCTTAGTATACTCTAACCAGTGAGATTTAAGGATTGATCTCATTGAGGAATAGCCTTTGTTATTTCTGACCAGAAGTGTGAGAATGTCCCTCATTTAGGTCTTGCCTTATTTGACTCTGATGAGCAATTTTATATGTTGCCCTCTTTGAGAAATATCAGAGTAGTCATTGACCACAGTGGAATAATCACTCTCATTAGAAAATAGCATCAAAATCCGATCATCAAGTGGAGGAATAGCCCCTATTGAACAATAAATTTGGTAGTATCTGTACTTAATAGAGAGTAATTGTCCTCAAGGAGAAAATACTTTAAAATAAACCGAGCAGCAAGTGTTGGAATCTGTCATAGGCAAAGACTGGAAATTGGTAGATTGTCCATCATAGAACAATTATCTTAGTAAACTCTTCACTGAATGTCCTAGTAAGCAACCACTGATCATTAGTTACTTGGCTATAAGCAACAATTGCTACAATTGTCCTTTTGAGAAAGTGACTTCAAAGACTGTGATATACACGAGTAAGAGTGACCCTGGTTAAGAGAAAGCCTGAGAAGACTCTCCAACATGTATACAAACAGCTCTCACTGAGAAATAACCTCAGAAGTTTCTGAACTGGAAGTTTAATAATTGCAGTAATTGATAGAATTTGTAGTCTCTGAGAAACAAGTCTGTAAATAGCCTTCATTGGGAAATGCCCATATTAGAGTATGAGTAGCAAGTCTGCAATAGTTCTTATTGAGAAATAGCCTTAGTAGATTTGATGAAAAAGTGTAAGAATGACCAACATTTAGATATAAAATTTGTTAACTATGACCAACAATATACTAATTCGACGATGAGAAATCTTTAGAGACTCTGATAGGAAAGTGTAGGCACTACCATTATTCAGAAATAGAAGACTTTAAATGCAAGTATGCTGTGGCCACCACTGAGAAACAGTATTAGTAGAAATTAGCAGCAAGTGTGGGAACAGTCTACCTTCAAAACTAACCTCATTGGTCCAAGGAAAACACATGTAAGTATGAACACAATGGCCCTTGTTGAAGAGCAGACTTAATAGACTCTGGCCAGCAACAATAGACAGAATGATATTTCTATTAAGTTGCTGCCGGCTGCTCTGATCAGCAAGTACAGAAATAGGTTTATTGAAAAATAGACTTTGTAACATCAGAACAGGAGGTTAAATAATTGCCCACTTTGAAAAAACCCTTTGTTCTCTCTGATAAACAAGTGTAGGGATAGACTTCATGTAACCATAGCTGTTGAATAAGTTGACCTTCAGATGTAGAAATAACAAATTTACATTGCCCTTTTGAGAACTACATCCAGAGGCTCTGAACACCAACTGTAAGAGTATTCATTATTTAGAAATAGTATTAGTAGTCTGTTACTAGTAAGAGAAGGAATGGCTTTCAATGTAAAATAGCAGCAGTGGACAATGACAAGAGAGGGTAGGAAATGCCTGCCTCTAGAAATTTCCTTATGAGAATCTGACCATGAAGTGGAGGAATGGTCCTCTTTAAATAATATTTATACAAGGCCGAGACCATTAATTGTAGCAATTGCCTAATTACGAAACAGCCTTAATAGACTGTGCAAAGCAAAGGTAGAAATGGCTGTTATTAACAAATGATATTCATAATCTATGAACAGGAGACATTAGAAATGAACTCGTTGAGAAATAGCCAAAGTAGCCTCTGGTAGGTATGTGTATGAATGGCCTCATTGTGAAACAATGTTAGAGGAAAAGGACCATCAGGTGTAGGACTGATTTTATTGATAAGTCCTCATCCTTAGCTCTGACTAGCAAGTGTAGGTACTGTACTCATTGAGAAACAGCATTCATGTACTGTGTTGAGCTTGACCAAAATGTGAGAGAATGACAATTATTTAAATATAGGCATATTTGACTGTGATCACTGAAAATATATTTCAGATACTGTGATGAGCAAATAGAGGAATTACCCCCATTGAGAAATATTCCAAGAAGACTACCCCTGACCAAAAGCATAAGAATTACCCTGAAATATGACCTTCATTATCTCTGCCCACCATGTGTATGAATGCACTTCATAAAATATCCTTAGTGTACCCTGACCTGTAATTGTAGAATTGCCATCAGTCATGAGTAGCATTAATACAGTTTGAATGGCAAGGATAAGAAAAGCCTTCATTGATAAATAGCCTTAGTTGTGCCTGGCTAGCAACTGTAGGAATTGCCTCGCTAAGAAATAGACTTGGGCCCCAGAGGGTGCACCCACAGAGTGAGCAGGCCAGATCTCCCTGTTCCCCAGCTCTTCCCATTTCCCTGGTGCAACTAGGTCCCTCGGTGTCTGGCTTGGATCCCGCAAGTGTGTTGCTGAAGCAGGCCCCTTGCTCCACCCTCCTGATTGAAGGGCCCCGGTGACCCCAATTCCCAGATACCCAGTGCCAGAGGGTGTGAAAGCAGAGTAGAGTGATCTCAAGAGATAAAGTACCCCTCACACTTCAGGCTAGCAACAGCTGAAATCACAGAGTAACTGGGAAGATAAGCAAGAGTACTGCTCCCATGCTGAATCTGATAATCAGCACCAATGTGTAGGAGGCAGACTCTGAGGATACTCAACATCTACCAGATCAGAGATACAGAGGCTCCTAAGAGTTCACCACTAAACTAGACTTAAAACTCGCCCACCATGGCTCAGGGAATTTTGCAGAAGAGGGGGGAAAAATTGTAAGTTATACAGGTTGAGACATCATGTCGAGAGGCACTCCTCTGCAAATAAATAACTGATGGCTGGGCACACAATGCATATAGCATAACCCCTTAGGTAATACATACAACCCCACTGAGGATAGTCCCCAGTGGAATGTGGGCAGGGATGAGGGAAAAGAGGGTACCAACACATGATGTATCCATATAAACTATGTTGGTATTGTTAATGAAATAATAATAAACATTAAAAATTAAGATAGTTGTATTCCTGTGAGAAAACAAGAAACTGGTTCTGAAACACAGAGAGTGTAGATATTATGCATTAAATATATAAATTTATAAATTCAGGCAAAATATATAAACAGATATGGAGACATTCATTTACTATTTTCTTTCCAATATATTTTTTATTAATTAGTTCTGAACTCAGCGAATACAGTACATTTGGTACCATTGTTAGGCTCATACATGTCATATCCCCTGGACCCTCCTTGTTGAGGTATATGGGTCATGCATTCTGGAGTTAGCTCACAATTATGAGTAGGACAAATGTCTTTGCGTGTCATGACCCAACATGTGGATCTAACATTCTTTCCACCCCCTCTCCTGCAAAATTTCACTTTGCCATGTTCGGTTCCTTTTTGGTCTGCTTCAGTGATGAGGTGTTTGGGGCCTTGGGTTCTCTGGATATCTGATTTGGTAGGAGTTGATGTTTCTCTGTGTTGATCTCCTTCACCCTTGTGTTCGTATAGGTTCCCCAAGAAAACAGCACCCTTGCTTGTTTTGCCAATTGTTCTTTGTTTCACCCGAGGCCATTGGGAGGTATGATGGGATGGTTCTCTCCTCTAGGCTCTGTGTCTATCTGAAAAAGAGAAGAAGATTCTCAACGAAGAGTAAGTTAGCACCAGACAAATGAGATAACCCTTACTTTTTTATAGAGAATTTAATAGGTGTAGGCCCTCTTGTAGCCCATGATTAGTGGTTGCTTGATAATGGAGAGTGGGCTTATATTTGGATATGGTTCTGACTTGTTTCCCAGCTCCAGTTATGGTGCCATACCACTGAGGGGATCACTTAGCCAAAACAAGAGTAGTTGGTTTCCCACCATGGCGGTGCACCGTAATTGCACATATGTGAGCATCATGACAGGTTATTTGCTTCTATGTAGGTTATACCATGAGTTGCTTGGAAAGATATTGGTCATTTCCCCCAGTCGCCCATCTAGCACCTACTGGCACTAGATGCACTGACTGTCTGGGGGCTGACTCTTCCAGCTTCCAGCCATGCCATTCCATTTTATGTGTCAAACACATAAAGTGTCTTCAGCAGTAATATCTTATCACTAACCTTTGGTGGGTCATCAAGTACTCTTAAAGAAATCTGTCTTTCTTTTATGAAACGTTGTAGGTTTCTCTGATCAAAAGTTCATTGTGGATGATAGCCACATGCTGATACTGGGAGTTACAGATCAGTACCCACTAAGACAAGGAACAAAAAGATATATAAATGTAAAAGAGTTAGACAGAAGACAGAGAGAGAGAAGCTGTAGAAGATTAAGGTCAGTCTTCATCATACCCTCTCCAGTGTCTGGTCACTCAGGTGTTCCCTCTAAGGGCCTGTTGAAGGTTCAGTCATTTGGCCTGCCTTTTAGAATGTAGAATTTTATGGTACCATTGCCATTTGCATCTAGATTTGTGTTTCCCACCCCTTGCCTTGCCCTTCCCTCCCTCCTTTGTTATTGTTGATAGCAAATTTAAATCACCCAACTTCAAAGAGATCTAAGTCCTACTATAATAAATATATAGATACTGTCTTTGCTTACAGAATCGACCTATCATTTGGGTCACTTAGGGCCTATTATAATATATATATAGAAAACAGCACCCATAGACAGTATGGAAGTCTGCAATTTTGTCTCCTCTGTTTGGGTTACCTAATCTCCCCTGTATATAAGCACATTAAAGCACACATGTAAGCTCTATTAAATCTGTACTTGCCTTGGATTGTAAATGCAGCCAAACTCTCAGGACAGATCATTCCCATATAAGGGTAAGGCTGTGCACCAGAACAGAAACAAACATGACCTGATAGCCAATTTATTTCCCAAGAAATACAGCCATCTTTTTTTTTTTTTCCTGTTATTGACATCTTCCATAATTATGGACAAAAACGCATGATAATTCCTACCCCTGTTACTTTCCCCTTAAAAATTCCACTCTCCATCATATCTTTTCACCTGCTCAAACAGTCTCTCTTTTATTTTTATGTCATCATCTTTTCATCCAATTATACTGATACTCTTAGGTAGTGCCAGGCACTACTAGGTCAAGGATATCCAGGCTATTTTGTGTCTGGAAGAGTTGATTGAAAATAGACATAACTCAAAGGTAGAGCCAGAAGTGAGAGAGTGATAATTGCATTACATGTGGACTGATAATGTTTATTCAATTACAGATCTCAGATTATTTTAAAAAAAGAACACAGTTGGTCTAAAGTAATTGTTGTGTGTTTAAAGTTTAGGTGCTTCCTTGAAAGCTTGATAGCCTTAATCTAATTCATTTGTACACATATAAAGACAGAGGAATGAAGTGGACCATGCATCTAGAGGACATTTGCAGGAGAAAGAAGGCCTTGGGTACATCCCTTTTGCTATCTCTGTATCTCTCATTCTCTCTCCCTGTCTTTGCACATAAATAATTGTTTTTTTTTAATTATTTGAATATTGCTATGCAAAACAAGGATAGCATTTACCTTTGTTGAGAAACAGATTTGTAGGTTTGGATAAGGAAAATTAAAAATTGCTGTAGTTTTCGAATAGTCTTACTATACTCTTACCATCAATTGTTCAAATGTAACTCCTGGCTTCCGGTTAAAATGGCGGCATAGGTACCACACCAAAGCAGCCTAGGGGGGAAAAAGACCAAAAAAACTCAGCAAAATACACACTTTTACTAAAAAGTGAGGTGTATAGGAAATTAAAGCGGCAGCGGAGAAGTAGAAGAGTTATAGAGCATCCAGAGCCTGCACAGGCAGGAAAAGCAGCTCCGGCAGCTAGGAACCGCCGTGGCCGTGGCACAGCAGAAAACCACCAGACTCGGCTCGAGCCGCAGGAAAAGCCAGGTGCGGGATTTTCCCCTCACACCGCACTCTCCGCAACTTGGGAAATGTGAGGTGAGAGCAGCAGCGAGCAGCGGAGGAGCAGACTGCGAGGTAGAAGAACACGTGGAACAGCGAGACAACCAGAGCAGCCATGGCTCCCTCCCGTCCCCCACCGCCTGAACCCAGCTCCAACAAACAGAGCAGCGGCCCAGGACACGGCCACACCAAACGGACCCAAGCAGGAGCAGAGTTCGGGAGCAACATCAGCGGCTCCAGCACCGGTACCAACGGCTCCAGCAGCAGCAGACCCAGGAGCGGCAGCAGCGGCAGATCCCGCAGCAGCTTCAGGGGGAGCAGCGGCAGTGGACACAGCAGCAGCAGCTTCAGCAGCAGTGGTGGCTCCAGCAGTAGCAGCTACAGCAGCAGCAGAGGTAAGCAGCAGCGGCTCAGTTTGCCCCATAGGAAAAGCAAGTGCCCAGCTCCAGAAATCAGAACAGCAGCCCGACGACCCAGGCACCAACTTGACTGAGACCAAAATCACCCAAGGTAACTGGGATTGCACCAGGGAAGGGTCTCACTTGGTCACAAGCTGACTTGGATCCCTCAACAGACCAGAAATCTAAACCTCTTTGTTGATAGAGGATCTGGTCATTATAATAACTACTCTTGCATACATACTCGGGGCTGTTTTTGATTGAATGTGTACAGTGTTTAGTTAAATTTTAGCATCTACCTGTATTTTATTCCACTCAGCCTGCTTGAATACTCCTATAGCAGGGAAACTCAACCCCTAAGAACATCTTTGTAGATACTCTGAGACTCTTAAGAGCCACACCTAATACCTTAAGGTCCTACCCTGAAAATATATTACATCAAATCAATTGATACAGCTAAGAATACACAGCTAACTAGGAAATCCAAGCATTAACTTAATCCAAGATGCAAAAATATATACATTATAACACAAGAAACACTAAAAAGCAAGACGACATAAATCCACTTAAAAGTATTAATGCATCAGAAATGTCTTCCAGTGAGAAAGAGTTACAGGAAATGCCTGAGAAAGAGTTCAAAAGAATAATTATAAATATGTTCAAAGGGTTCCGGTCAAGATGGCGACCGCCTAGCTGCACTACAAACAACGAGGGAAAAAAAGGCAAGTATTCAAGGGAAATTAGGAACTTTTTGAAGAGGGAGGGCACAGATTGGGATAAAAGAGGGAAGCACACATCCCCGCGACCCACGCCCCGCCACCCCTCCCGCCGCGAATAACTGCATCGGGCGCGGCCCCGTGCCCAGTGGCCCGGCGCCCCGTGCACACCAAGCCCCACGCACCCCAGCGGACCAGCGCACCCCACAACCCCCGAGCCCCACACCCGCTGCACCCCCGCACCCCCCCCCAGCGTGCCCCACCCCCCAGCGCGCCCCACGCTCCCTATCCACACACGGCAGACGCGGCCCAAGCAAACCAAGGCTTCCCGCGCCCCAGGCACCCAGGCCTGCCCCGCGCCCCCGCGCGCCAAAGACCCGTGCGCCCCACCCCCGCGTGCCTCGAGACCACCCCACGCCCGCCCCACCCTCCCGTGCGCCCCACCCCCCGTGCATTCCGTGCTCTCTATCCACACACAGCAGGCACGCCCCAAGCACCCCGTGCCCTGGGCGCCCAGGCATGCCCCGCACCCCCGCGCCCCCCATGCGCCCTGAGACCCCCACGCCCCACCCCCATGCGCGCGCCCAACGCTCCCTACCCATACGCAACAGGGGCGCTCAAAGCGCCCTGCAGCGTCCAGCGCCCGGGCGCCCAGGTGTGCCCCGTGCCCCCCCCACGTGCCCCGAGACTCCCTGCGCCCCACCCCCGTGCTCCTTGAGCCCCCCTCGCATGAACCCCACCCCCGCCGCGCGTCCAGACTGCCCCGCAGCGTCCCGCAGCATCCAGCACTCCATCTTACCTCAGCGTGCTCCACGCCCCCTGCGCTACCCGCGATTCCCCTGGACCCCCTCACCCGCCCCCGTGTGATCCGCCCCCTCCCCCCTGCGAGTCCAGAGCACCCCACAGTATCCCACAGAGCCCCACGCTCCTAGCTGCCCCCCCTCCCCTCACGCCCTGCTGTTCTCACATCACTTGCCGCTGGTCAGTTTCTGCTGTGTCCTGATTCCATACCCACATCATCTGCCTCTGCACTACAATTGCACGTGCAGTGGGCCCAGTCCCACAGCAAGAGCCACATAAGTCCACACTGAGTCACTAGCGCCAGCGCAGGTGCCATCCCCTACCTGTACATCGCCACCCATCCCCCACTCCCCTGAGGCGGAAGAGCACAGACTGTTTACAGACCCCAGTGTACCCAGCCAGAATCTAGGCACTTTCAAGGCTTGCTACCTCAGTCCCTTTTCAAGCTCAAAGGCAGGCAGCTTAGGTGCATTACTGGGTGAGAATTCAGGCAACTTTGGTGCCCCGTCAGGCTATAGGTAGGCGGCTTTGGCAAGAGTGAGCAAAAACCCAGGCTGCTTACAACTGCCCCAGGCTGCCTTGGATTTGCATTAAGCTAGATCCCAGGCTTCTCCACCCACCTACCTGCCCATACACTGACATGGGTAGACCACAGCGCAAAAGAAATAACACGAAAAATAAAATGGAAGAAAATCCAGACAGATCACCCAGTCCAACAAGGATCACAACAAGCCAAAACATAGAAGAGTGTTTAGGATCAGAACATCAAGTGGAAGCAATGAACAATGCGACCCTGACCAAACTACTGCTAGATCTGACAGGAAAGCTACAAAGGATAGATAATCGTATGGATGCTACCATCACTAAGCTAGAGCAATATGATAAGACACTGGAAGGAATTCAAAGAGAGCTAAGAGAGTTGAGGGAGAATGAAAAAAAAGAGGACCTTAAAAATCAGCTGGCCACACTAAATGAAAACGTAAAGAAATGCAAGGATGATTTCCAAGAATCATCAAGAAAATCAGAAAATGAGACATAAAGGGAGCTGGACAAAGCGATGGAGGTGATACATAGGAAAGTAGTAGAAAATGCAAACTTAATTGAACAAGTCCAAAACTCACTAGAGGCTCTCAAGAATAGAGTCAGTGAAGTGGAAGATATAAATTCTGATCTGGAGGACAGGATGGAAGAAACAGTTCGAGAGTCCAAAAATTTCAGTAAGTTCAAAAGTTCCTGTGAACAGAACATGAGAGAATTGTGGGATACACTTAAACGTCCTAATATCAGAATCATTGGAATACCAGAAGGAGAAGAATTTCAGCCCAAAGGCATGGAGAACTTATTTAACACAATACATGAAGAAAACTTCCCCCGTCTCTTAAAAGAAAGGCCCATCAAGATTCAAGAAGCAAACAGAACTCCTACCCGACTAGACCAAAGGAGAAACTCCCCAAAGCATATTATCATTAAGACTCTAAACATTGACACCAAGGAAAAAATCCTAAAAGCAGCTAGGGAAAAACAGCACACCACTTTCAAAGGAAACCCCATCAGAATTACTTCAGACTTCTCAATGGAAACTCTGAAAGCTAGAAGGGCCTGGAATGATACTCTCCAAACTCTAAGAAACTATGGCTCTCAACCTAAACTACTCTACCCAGCAAAAGTCTCCCTTATAATAGATGGTGAAAGGGAAACTTAACATGATAAAACTCAGCTTTACAATTACATGAACACAAACCAAACCTACAGAAAGTACTCCAGGAAATTCTCCACAGAGAAGAAACAAATAACCAAACACAAATGCCTACAAGAAGAAGATCACAGCAATCAAACCCAGAGTAGATACAAAAAAAAAAAAAAAATTCCATGGAAATGCCAACACACCTCTACCACCACAAAATGACAGGGATCAAATCAAATCTCACAGTCATCACCCTAAACATTAATGGCCTTAATTCACCCATCAAGAGACACAGGCTAACAGGGTGGATCAAAAAATTAGACCCCTCAATCTGCTGCCTTCAAGAAACCCACCTTACCACTAAAGACAGAAACCTCCTCAGGGTGAAAGGGTGGAAAACAATATTCCAAGCAAATGGGAATAAGAAAAAAGCAGGTGTAGCTATATTAATATCAGATAAAGTTGACTTCAAACCAAAAACAATCAAAAAAGACAAAGAAGGCTACTTCCTACTTGTAAAGGGAACAATCCATCAAGAGGATATTACAATCATAAATTCTGTATGCACCAAACACAGGGGCACGCAGTTCATAAAACAAAACCTACTTGACAATAAAACAGAAATAACCACCAACACCATCATAGCTGGGGACTTTAACACACCATTATCAGTAATAGACTGATCATCCAAACAGAAGCTCAACAGGGAAGTAAGAGAGCTCAACAAAACCATAGAGCACTTAGACCTAACAGACATCTACAGAACTTTCCACCCCAAATCCACAGACTACACATTCTTCTCAGCAGCCCATGGAACATTCTCTAAAATAGACCATATACTGGGTCACAAAGATAGCCTCCACATATTTAGGAAAATCGACATAATTCCCTGCATGATATCAGATCCTATATTCCTAGAAATCAACAACAAAAAAACCAACAAGAGCCCCAACAGCAACTGGAAACTGAATAGCACACTCTTAAACAATAAATGGATAGTGGATGAAATAAAAAATGAAATTGCAAAATTCCTGGAATTGAATGACAATGAGAACACATCATACCAAAACTTGTGGGACACAATGAAGGCAGTCCTCAGGGGAAAATTCATAGCACTCAATGCCTTCAAAAAAAAGACAGAAAAATCCCAAATCAATAGCTTAACCATCCACCTAAAGGCATTGGAAAAACAAGAAAAATCCAACCCAAAGAGCTCCAGAAGGAAGGAAATAATTAAAATCAGTGCAGAAATTAATGAGTTGGAAACCAAGGAAACAATTAGGGCAATTGACAAAACAAAGAGCTGGTTCTTTGAAAAAATAAACAAGATTGACAAACCTCTGGCCAATTTGATCAGGCAAAAAAAGGAGAGACTCCAAATTAACAAAATTCAAAATGAAAAAGGAGAGATTACAACAGACATCAGTGAAATCGGCAGAATCATCAGGACTTATTTCAAAAACTTCTACTCCACAAAACTGGAAAATGTGGAGGAGATGGATAAATTCCTGGATGCATATCATCTACCAAAGCTAAACTCAGAGCAGATCAACCACCTCAATGAACCCATCACGCTCATGGAGATTGAAAAAGTAATAAAAAACCTCCCAAAAAAGAAGAGTCCAGGACCAGATGGATTCCCAGCCAAATTTTATCAAACCTTCATGGAAGAACTCAAACCAATCTTCCTAAAACTGTGCCACACAATTGAAGAACAGGGAAAACTACCCAACTCCTTCTATGAAGCTAGTATCACCCGAATCCCAAAACCAGGCAGAGACGCCACAAGAAAAGAAAACTTTCGGCCTATTTCCCTAATGAACATAGACGCAAAGATCCTCAACAAAATTCTCGCAAACCGAATCCAACAACACATCAAAAGCATTATCCACCTTGACCAAGTGGGATTTATCCCAGGAACACAAGGGTGGTTCAACATATGAAAATCTGTCAATGTAATACACCACATAAACAAGCTTAAACATAAAAATCACATGATCATTTAGATAGATGCAGAAAAGGCCTTTGACAAGATACAACATCACTTCATGATCAAAACATTGGAGAGAATCGGTATGGCCGGTTCACATCTTAATATAATAAAGGCAATATACAAAGCTCCAAAGGCCCAAATAATTCTTAATGGAGAGAGACTGGAAGAATTCCCATTGAGTTCAGGAACAAGGCAGGGATGTCCTCTCTCACCTCTGCTTTTCAATATAGTTCTGGAAGTCCTAGCCCAAGCAATAAGGCAGGAGAAGGAAATAAAAGGGATACAATTTGGAAAGGAAGAAGTTAAGTTAGCTCTATTCGCTGATGACATGATTGTATATGTAAGAGACCCGAGAGACTCCATCCCAAAACTCCTGAAGGTGATTAACTCCTATAGCAAAGTAGCAGGATACAAAATCAATGCACAAAAATCGGAAGCATTTCTGTATGCAAATGACAAAGACACAGAAAAAGAAATAAAGGACATAGTCCCATTTTCAATAGCAAAAAATAAAATAAAATACCTTGGAATAACGTTAACCAAGGAAGTAAAAGATCTATACAACGAAAATATAAAAACTCTCAAAAAAGAAATTGAGGAGGACTTGAAACGATGGAAAGACCTCCCATGCTCCTGGATAGGCAGAATTAACATTGTGAAGATGACAATCCTACCAAAGGCAATATATAGATTTAATGCAATTCCAATTAAAATCCCTACAATGTTCTTCACAGACATAGAAAAAATGATCTCAAATTTCATATGGAAAGGCAGAAGGCCTCGCATATCCAAACATATCCTCAGCAAAAGAAATACCTCTGGTGGCATCACCATACCCGATATAAAGTTATACTACAAAGCCATAGTAATAAAAACAGCATGGCACTGGCATAAAAACAGGAGTATAGACCAATGGAATAGACTTGAGGACCCAGATTTTGGGCCAAGCAACTATAGCTACTTGATATTCGACAAAGGCCCAAACAATATAGACTGGAAAAAAGATAGCATCTTCAACAAATGGTGCTGGACAAACTGGATAACCACGTGCAGGAAACTAAAACTTGATCCACACATTTCACCATGCACAACACTCAAATCCAAATGGATCAAAGACCTCAACATAAGACCAGAAACTCGAAAACTACTGGAAGAAAATTTAGGAAGTACTTTCCATGATATAGGAATGGAAAAAGACTTCCTGAATAAAACCCCAGTGGCTCAAGTTCTTAAACAGTCACTCAACCATTGGGATCATATGAAGCTGAAGAGTTTCTTTACAGATAAGCATATAATAAACAAAGCCAATAGAATACCCACAGAGTGGGAGAAAATATTTGCAGGTTATCCCACTGATAGAGGCCTTATCTCTAGAATTTACAAAGAACTCAAAAGTCTAAACAATAAGAAGACAAATACCCCACTCACAAAAAGGGGCACAGAGTTAAACAGGCAATTCACAGAGGAAGAGATACAAATGGCAAACACACACCTAAGAAAATGTTCATCATCCCTAATCATCAGAGAAATGCAAATTAAAACAACTATGAGATTCCACCTTACCCCAATAAGGATAGCCAACATCAAAAGGTCAAATGAAAATAAATGCTGGCGAGGATGTGGAGAAGCAGGGACACTCATTCACTGTTGGTGGGAATGCAGGATGGTACAACCACTTTGGAAAGCAATATGGAGACTCCTGAAAAATCTGACTATAGAAATACCAACAGACCCAGCTATACCATTACTGGGCATGTACCCTAAAACCTTCAAACCAAAAGCCAGAGAGATTTGCTCAACCATGTTTGTAGCAGCTCAATTCGTAATAGCTAAAAGCTGGAATCAACCCAGATGTCCATAATTAGAAGAATGGATAACAAAGATGTGATATATCTACACAATGGAATTCTATACAGCAGTAAGAAAAAACGACATAAAGAAATTTGAGGAAAAATGGTTGAATCTTGAACAGATCATTCTCAGCGAACTTACCCAATCACAGAAAAAAAATCGACACATAGTCTCACTCATCTGCAACACCTAACCTGAATTTGCCCAAGATGCCTTACATACCCAGCAAGTACCTCATGGACTAGACAATAAGATGGATGGGAGGGCAGGGAGGGAATCAAAGGGTGGAAAACAGTAATCCGGAACCAAACGGCAATGGTACCATAAAATTCTACTTCCTAAAAGACAGACCAAATGACTGAACCTTCACTAGTCCCTTACAGGAAACACCTGAACCACATGACACTGGAGAAGGTAGGATCAAGACTGACCTAAATCTCCTACATCTTCCTTCCCTCCCTCTCCCCCTCTCCCCTCTATCTCTCTCCTCTCTAACTCTTGTATATTAGTTATCTTTTTCCTCAATTTCTTAGTGAACACTGACCTGCAACCCCCACTTCCAGCTTGGGCCTACAATCCACAGTGAGCTTTTGATCAGAGAAACCTACAAGGTTTCCCAAAACAATGACAGACTTCTGTCAGAGTACTTGATGACCCACCAAAGGCCAGTGGTAAGACCCTATTGCTGAAGACTCCATACGCAGCTGACACGTAAAATGGAATGACATGGCTGGAAGCCAGGAGAGAGTCAGTCCCCAGACAGTCAGCGTGTCTAGTGCCAGAAGGTGCTACATAGGCGACTGGGGGAAGTGACCAAGATCTGTCCAAGCAACACATTGTTTAACCTAAGTAGCAGCAATTAACCGGATGTGATACCCACACAAGTGCATTAGTGGTACACAGCCATGGTGAGGAATCAATTGCTCTTGAGTTGGCTAACTGATCCACTCAGTGGTACTAGACCCTTAGCTGGAGCTGGGAAACAAGTCAGAACCATACCCAAACACAAGCCCACTCTACAATATCAAGCTACCATCAATCACGGGGTATAAGAGGGCCTACACCTATCAAACTGTCTATCAAAAAAGTAAGTGTTATCTCAATTTTCTGGGTGCTAACTTACTCTCCGTTGGAGAATCTGCTTCTCTTTTCCAGATAGATGCAGATCCTAAGAAGAGATCTGCCCCAACATACCTCAGAGGGGCCCAACTGAAACTAAGGACAACTGGCGAAATAAGCAGGGGTGATGTTTTCCTGTGAACTGGATACCAGCACAAAGGGGAAGGAGATCAATGCAGAGAAAAATCAACTCCTACCAAATCAGAGAGCCAGAGCCTCAGAGGCCCCCAACACCTCAGCACTGAAGCAGACTAAAAATGAACCCAACATGGCTCAGGGAAATCTTGCGGAAGAGGGGGTGGAAAGAATGTCAGAGTTACATGTTGGGTCATGATTTTCAGAGACATTTATCATACTAATAACTGGGGGCTAACTCCACAATGCACGACCCATTTTCAATAAGAAGGAGGGTCTAATGGGAGGGGGTAGATCAGAGATGAGCCTAAATAATGGTACCAAACTGCCTGTATTTACTGAAAAGAAAACTAATAAATTAAATTAAAAAAAAAATAAATAAATATGTTCAAAGAGGTCAAAGAACACATGAAAACAATCAAAGAAGAAATCAAAGAGGAAATCAAAGGAATCAAAGAAGAGGCAGGACACCAATTTAATAAAATAAAGAAGGCAATTCAAGACATAAATAGGGAAATAGAAATAATAAAAAAACAGTCAGAATTACTAGCAATGAAGAACACAGTTAATGAAATAAAAAACTCTGTAGAAAATCTCACCAGTAGGATGGATGAGGGAGAGGACAGAATATCTAAGGTAGAAGACCAGGTGGCAGACCTAATGCAGTCCAACAAAGAGAAAGACAAACTTATAGAATAGTATGAGTGGGAATTTCAAGATATTCGGGACACTATGAAAAGATCCAATATAAGAATTCAGGGCATAGTAGAAGGAGAAGAACTCCACTCCAGAGGCATAGTAGGCATCTTCAACAAAATCATAGAGGAAAATTTCCCCCAAATTGGGAAAGAGGTGCCAATACAGATACAGGAAGCCTTTAGAACCCCAGCCAGACAAAACCCCGAAAGAATCTCTCCTCGCCATATTATAATCAAACTTCCAAACACACATACCAAAGAAAAAATATTGAAAGCAGTTAGAGAGAAAAATCAAGTCACCTACAAAAGCAAGCCCATCAGGAATACAGCAGATTATTCAACACAAACTTTTAAAGCCAGAAGGGCTTGGAGTGATATATTCCAAGTTCTGAAAGATAACAACTGTCAACCAAGGTTACTTTATCCTGCAAAGTTATCCATTCAAATAGATGGAGAAATAAAGGCATTCCATAACAAAAGCAGGTTAACGGAGTATTTGACGACAAAACCAGCTCTACAGAAAATACTTGATAGAATCCTCCATGCTGAACAAAAGGAAAAACACACATATAAGGAACCTAGAAAAAACAAGCTATACTCAAATACCAGTTAATAGAAGAGAGCACAGGTAGAACCAGAAACACACACACACACACACACAAAGGCAAACATAAATACACACCTTTCAATAATATCTCTTAATATCAATGGTCTCAATGCCCCAACGAAAAGATATAGATTTGCAGACTGGGTTAAAAAGCAGGATCCTACAATTAGTTGTCTCCAAGAAACTCACCTTTCTACAAAGGATAGACATTATCTTAGGGTGAAAGGTTGGAAGACGGTGTTTCAAGCAAATGGGCCTAGAAAACAAGCAGGCGTTGCTATCCTAATATCAGAAAGGGTAGACTTTAGTCCAACGTTAGTCAAGAAAGATAAGGAAGGTCACTTTATATTGATTAAGGGCACCCTCAAACAGGAGGACATTACAATCCTAAACATATATGCACCTAACATGGGGGCTCGAAAATTCGTCAAACAAACACTATTAGAACTAAGGTCACAGATAACACCAAACACAGTGGTGGTGGGTGACTTTAACACCCCACTCTCATCAATTGACAGGTCATCCAGGGAAAGAATAAACAGAGAGGCATCTGGACTAAATGAGGTCTAGAAGGAATGGACCTAACAGATATATACAGGACATTTCATCCAAAGGCTGCAGAATATGCATTCTTTTCAGCAGCACACGGAACATTCTCTAAAATAGACCATATATTAGGACACAAAGCAAATCTTAACAAATTCAGGAAAATTGAAATAATTCCTTGCATTCTATCTGACCACAATGGAATTAAACTACAAATCAGGGGCTGGGGAGATGGCTTAGCGGTTAAGCGCTTGCCTGTGAAGCCTAAGGACCCCGGTTCGAGGCTCGGTTCCCCAGGTCCCACGTTAGCCAGATGCACAAGGGGGCGCACGCGTCTGGAGTTTGTTTGCAGAGGCTGGAGGCCCTGGCGCGCCCATTCTCTCTCTCTTCTTCTATCTGTCTTTCTCTCTGTGTCTGTTGCTCTCAAATAAATAAATAAATAATTTTAAACTACAAATCAGTAGCAAGAAAGGCTATAGAGCATACACATAATCATGGAAACTAAACAATACACTACTAAATGATGAGTGGGTCAATGAAGAAATCAAAAAGGAAATCAAAAAATTTATAGAGTCAAATGATAATGAGAACACAACATACCAAAATCTCTGGGACACAATGAAGGCAGTTCTAAGAGGTAAATTTATAGCCTTAAGTGCCTATATTAAGAAATTAGAAAGGTCGCAAGTAAATGACCTAATGCTTTGCCTTAAAGCCTTAGAAAAAGAAGAACAAGGGAAACCAAAAATCAGTAGACGGGAAGAAATAATAAAGATTAGGGCAGAAATTAATGAAATAGAAACAAAAAGAACAATCCAAAGAATTAATGAAACAAAGAGTTGGTTGTTTGAAAGGATAAACAAGATTGATAAACCCTTAGCAAATCTGACCAAAAGAAAGAAAGAAGAGACACAAATTAATAAAATCAGAGATGAACAAGGTAACATCACAACAGATTCCAGAGAAATTCAAAAAATCATAGGGAAATACTATAAAAGCATATACTCAAATGTAACTCCTTGAGAAATATGCTTAGTACACTTATCTACAACTGAAAAAAATGTGAGTCCTGAAGCATGGCTTGAAAAGCCTCTGGCCACCAAATGCAAGAATTGCCCACACTGAGAAATAGCTTTTATAACCTCTGATGTGTAACAATGGCCCTAATTGTATAAAAGCCTTACTAGACTTTGATCTGAAAACTGAGAATGTAACATCATTGAAAAATAGCCTTCATAATTTGAAAACTAAGAGCAGGAATTGCCTTAATGAGAAACATCCTTGGTATTACCTAACTAGCAAGTGTAGGAATTCTCTTGTTATGAATTAGTCTAAATACATGGTGTCATGCAAGGGTAGGATTGACCATTATTGAAAAATTATCTTCCTATTCTCTGGACAGCAACTGTAGAAATTTCACTCATTGAGAACTAGCCTCCATATAATCTGACAAGCAAGGGTAATAACAGACCTCTTTGTGAAATACATTTAATACTCTCTGTATATCCGCTGGATGAATTGTCTTCATTGAGAAGGAGACTTAATAGACTCTCACTACTCAGGGTATATGCTGTGTTTGTTGAGAAAGACTTTTAGTATACACTGACCAGTAAATGTAGGAATTTTATCATTGAGAAATCACCTCAGGAGACTCTGGCCAGCACACATAAGAATTGCCTTCATTGAAAAATAACAATAGTAGACGCCCAACAGTAAGTGTAAGAATGGTCCCCATAGAGCAATGGCTTTGTTTGACTCTATACAGCAAGTGATGGTGAATTGTACCAGGATGTCTGTCTAGTAATAGCTTTCTAATTTGTTTTACATATATAAATTCCCTTTTTTACATGTAGCACAGGTGAATATAGGATCCATTATGGACTATATGGATAACTGGATTTGTAACGTAGGTAGGTATCAAACTTCTCCATAGCCTATGGAAGATATGTAGTATTGTATCAGGCACATAACAAATGAAAGACAACTGAGTATAAGAGATGATAATTTCATTCTTTAATGACTAGTTAAAATTATATATAGACTTTTGTGGGATAAAAGAATCATTGGGGTGTGATACAGGAATAGATATCAGCAGGTTATTATGCAGTCTTGAATTTGGAATGAAAAGTTATAAAAGATTGTGTAATATAGAAGCACTGTATTAGAGTGCAGACCTCTGATCTTATCTCGTGTTTTATAAGAGAATTCACCATGAGTTGTGTTGCTGTTCTTGTAAAATCACATAGGGATTGTGCTTCTCACCTCATGTGCATGAAGTTGGTTTCCTGTTCACCATGTAGTTTCCTTTAGAGCATGTAGTTTCCTTTAGAGCAATCTTGTTAGAAGTATAAATAATACCCAAACATAGATCCACCCTGTTTGCCTGTCAGGGGCCTGAGAAAATGTCAATCTTCAGGACGACTGATTACTTACTCACACATGCCATAAACAGAGAAATGTTTTGTAGTGCAAATTGAGTTTTTATTGGAGGACATATGTGTTGTGGGAATTTAGTGGTTGACACGAAGTAACTCTCTTGTTCTTAGACATGTTCATACCAGAGTTAGCACATGAAATCAACCTACTTATGAAAGAATGAGGAAATTAGTGTAAACAATTTACACATAGACAATGCAATGCTACTAAGACATTAAAGCATAAGGCTACTCCATGAAAACTGGTGAAAATCCAAAACTCTTCTGCCTCATTTTTGAGCAAGAATTCCATTGCTATCACAAATACATTCAGTTGTATAAATTTTTCTCCAGCTGTTTGTGGGAGTGGAATCACACTGGGGGAATCTCCTGAAGGTGGAACTGCCCCTCTGCCTGGGTGTCGTCATGAAGGTGGTTTTCAATTTCAACATGTGATAGTCCTCCATTAGACCTCACAGGTGGGGAATCTGCATTGTGATGATTTGGCCTGGGGAACTATGGGCAGCACTGGAATCCAGGTTGGCATAGTGCAGTGTTAGAGTTATAGTCCTTGGTTATATTGGTGGACCTGGTGATAGCAGATTAGGTCAGTTACAATACCTGGAATGATTCTTGATATCTCTCTGACACCCACATGTATACAGAGCCTTCTCCCCCTGAAAATGCCTCGATTTCATTCTGATCCCCCCACCACCACATCCACACATGAAATTTGATTCCCTCAGTTTTGCTACTGTTCTCACACTAACCTACCTCACACAGCATCAACATTCAATACAGGGTCCAATGTCTTTTCCCAACCATCTCCATCAAAGGGCTAATATCTCCCCACCCATGGAGTGACCATCTTGCCTCTTTGCATGGCACTCTGGGAATCATGGTTCTGCCATACTCATCTTCTTTCTCCCTCCCTCTCCTTTTGAGATAAGGTTTCACTCTAGCCCATGCTGACTTAGAATTCACCATGTAATCTCAGAATGGTATCAAAGTTAGTGATTTCCTAACTCCACCTTTTTGCTGGGACTAGAGGTGTGCATCATCACTCCTAACCCTCTTCTATTTTTAGAACAAAGCAGGACCCCTGTGTCATGTGGCAAAGTATTCCAGGAAACTATGCTTCTCTCATAGCTCATCTAACTTCCAGAAAACTGCAATGTTCAAGTTATCATTCTAGTTCTATAAATAAAGGATTCATTCTGAGAGCCAGTTTTCAAATAACTCTAATACATGCCAGTCCAGGATCTACCCTTGCATGAATGAATTCAGTGTGCCCCAATATTACCACTACACAAATATTGAAGCCTGAGAGCACTCACAGTAAATTCTGTACTTAAATACATCAATGGATTGAAGTTCTAAGCGTTCTTCTTTGCATTCTACCTCTGGCTGACATCATGTCCCTCCAGTACCTCACAGGCACATACTATTCCAAGGTCATACTAAATCCCTGGCTCCCCTGGTGAGCAATGACACCATTAAACATGTTGCCAGAGAGAAGCTCAAGACCCAAATTTAGATTCTGTCCATGTTCTCTGAAGCCCTCTTTTGCAATCTCCCCCATTATATTACAGAGTATAAAAGGATTTTTCCCCTTAAATCATTTCCTGTGGATGGTGCACCTTCAGGTATATAATGTCAATTTTCCACTTCAGTTCTAGCACCACTTATGGTTCATCTCATCTCCAAAATAAAGCAATTCCAAACCCAGAAACAAACCCCCTTGAATCAGAATGTGCAAAAGAGAAAAGAACAAATAGAAGGGAGAGTAAAAAAGAAGAGAGAGAAAGAAAAAAAAAAATTTCAGAGTCTTGTGGTTACCAATTGGATCCTCCCCCATCCTGTAGATATGGGCTTTATCTACAACAGCCTTCCCAATTATCTGGAGAGTTAGAGAGCTGCCCTGAGCTTCTCAATAACAGGGGAGACAGACATAGGACCATGAAGATTCTGTTGCTGGCTGTGGCTCTCAGCTGCTTGGTGTGTACTGAGATCAAATCTCTGAATGTGCCATGTGTACCATGAACTGACAGACAGCAAGTAATCATGGGTATTACCCATCTACAAGAGCATGAATGTGATTCAATACGGCAATGGCTCACCGTTCTTCCTGTGTTTTCATAATCTGGTAGTAATACTCTTATTATTTGTAAATTAGTTTTTACTTCACATGAAGGTGTTAAGAATAAAATACTGTGTTCTACAGTCAGCCTGGACTAGAGTGAAACCATACTAATAAAAGAATTGTTACAGATCGTATCTTTGAAATCATATACAATTCATCCTCTTAATGTGATTCCTTCCATCTTGTTTTATTTAGGTTTTCTATAACTTTCTATGGCATACATTGCTCTTTCTGCTTTTAAAATATTATAGTAGAATGGGTGACCTCTCTTATAAATAGTGGTGACTTTCCTTAAATTTCTTTCTCATAAGATAATCCATTTTTAGCATTTCAATAAGTCTGTGCACATCCAATAAAATGAAATATTAAAGAAAATTTTATGCACCACATAAATAAATGAATAGCTAAGTTTAAACAATATGTTTTGCCAAAAATACATATATTTATATAACCTGCAAATATTGCAGTATATCCCCTGGGCTTACCCATAATTTCAAGAGAAATTATGAAAATGTGCATGGATATGAAACTACATCTACAGCCACAAGCATTTGATGTTTATATTTTTATGAGCAAAATCAGGTGCCATGGTTACAATAGATATTGATGAGAAAAGTTAGAAGAATGGCTGACGCTTCTAAGTGGACATTTCTTTTTAGTCTTCAGGAAAATATCACACAGTGTCCATCGCTTCACACAGGTTAATCAGCTTAGTAGAGAATGTCCTGTTAAGGATTTATGTATGTGAGGTGGAATTTTATGATGCTTATAAGGAAATGTTCATTACTTTTGATTTGAGGTAAGCAAGACTTTTCTCTCATGCAAGAAACTAAATGTGGCATTCTGGATGGTACAAAGCTCTAAAATTTCCACTAAAACACAGGGAATTGCTATTAAAAATTGAGTTGCTGTCCATTCTTGAAACAACTATAAGGTCATAGCTCATGTTACATTTCAGTCCCTGCCAGAAGCCAGTTAAAGTAGATGAACAAAAATTAAATGACCCAGAGATGCACAGCTCTAGATGTTCTTAATGATTTTTATAACTTTTTGAACTTGCTAAGAAAAATATGCCACCCTTGATGTCCACAACTTAATAAAATCTAGAAGACCCAGTGGCTTTACTTTGGATTTTTTTATTTTAATTTTTTTATTTGTTTTCTAGTCAGCAAATGTAGGCATTGTGAAGGACTTTAGGAGAAAAGAAACTTCCTCTCACCATTATATGGCACACAGTTATTTAATAATGAACTTCCATATGGTGAGTGAATCTGTTGATATTTGCATGAGACTAGGGACAGTGTCTTACTGGGGAAAAAAAAACAAAAAATATTAACTCTACAAATATTGTTTTTTTTCTTTTCATAGAAAATTTTTTTTTCTTTTCATAGAAATTTGAATCATACCAGGAATCTGACCTCTTCCCACGTCAAAAAAAAAAAAATCTATAAGTTATGGAGATGCTTCTGTGGGTAAAGCATGAGGAGCTTAGATTAGCTTGTTAGAATATAAAAATCCAGTTGTGTTAGCATAGTTCTGAAAGCCCAGTGTTAGTGAAGCAGAGAAAGGATCACCACAAAGACGTGCCTATGGTTTCCCTGGGAGATTCAGTGAGATCCAGGTTCAGCAAGAAAAACTCAGCATAATAAGTAGGTCAATGAAATACATAAATAACACTGTCTGCAGGCTCACTTTTGCATATGCCACACACAAATCAGTATCTTTTTTTTATTTTTTATTTATTTATTTGAGAGCGACAGAGGGAAAGACAGATAGAGGGAGAGAGAGAATGGGCACGCCAGGGCTTCCAGCCTCTGCAAATGAACTCCAGACGCGTGCGCCCCCTTGTGCATCTGGCTAACGTGGGACCTGGGGAACCGAGCCTCGAACCGGGGTCCTTAGGCTTCACAGGCAAGCGCTTAAGCGCTAAGCCATCTCTCCAGCCCACAAATCAGTATTCTTATAAGTATGCATGTGCATGATACTCACATACACATGCAGAAAGAAATTGACAATATCAGGACCACACTGAAAGAACAATTGTG
Source organism: Jaculus jaculus (assembly GCF_020740685.1). Classification (NCBI taxonomy): domain Eukaryota; kingdom Metazoa; phylum Chordata; class Mammalia; order Rodentia; family Dipodidae; genus Jaculus; species Jaculus jaculus. Next base: position 2,070,400 of record NC_059126.1, read on the forward strand.
GGCAGAATTCCAGTCATTTGAAAAAGATTCAGAGACTATTACTCTTTCTTGTATTAGGGTTTAATGTAAAAGATGATAGTTTCTAAATATTCAAATGAAATGCATTACATTAACAATAAGGAGTTAATTTTTGGAAGGTGTCTTTATAAATTGAGAATGTATGAGAACCAGAAAAATCAAAGATGAAAGATGACATATCTGTACCTGTATTTGCAAGATGTAGCAGATTAGTATAACTAGGAAATTAGGGGAAAAATGTTCTTAATATGAATGGATGGTACTATTTTGTATGAGTTTGCTTAGAATTGAATATGACATATGCCTCCATTTCTTATCATGAATATTGGTCAAGAAAAGTTGATTTTTAAAATTTTTCTTTACGTTCTAATGTAATACAAGCCAAACCCATGGAGAAAAAAAAGTTTCACTTTAAAAAGTTTTCTCACAAATTAGGATTTAGGAACTGTGAAGGATAGATACTTTATTAAATTATAGATAGGCAAATAAGTAGGTAAGTAGATAGATGATAGATAGATAGATAGATAGATAGATAGATAGATAGATAGATAGATGATAGATAGATGGATGGATAGATAGATAGATAGATGATAGATAGATAGTTAGATAGATAGATAGATAGATAGATAGATAGATAGATAGATAGATAGATAGATGGTAGATAGAACACAGCAATAGAATTCCACATATTGAATCAAGGTTGGTAACATGCTAATTTCATTTCTCTAACTGCTTCCTATTCACTTTATCATTCTCAAATTAATAAATTAACAAGAAAATAAATAACTTAATGATCTTTTTTTGTTTTTTAAGGTAGGGTCCTACTATAACACAGGCTGACCTGGAATTTATTAGACACTCTCAGGGTGGCCTTGAACTCACAACGTTCCACCTACTACTGCCTCCATACTGCTGGGATTAAAGGCGTGTAATACCATATCTGGCCAAATACATAAATAATTTTTTAAAATTAAATTTATTAGTTTCCTTTTCAGTAAATACAGGCAGTTTGGTAACATTCTTTAAGCTCATTTGTGATCTGCCCCCTCCCATTGAACCCTCCTTGTTGATGTAAATGGGTGGTGCATTGTGGAGTTAGCTCCCAGTTATTGGTAGGATAAATGTCTCTGTAAATTATGACCCAACATGTGACTCTGACATTCTTTCTGCCACCTCTTCTGCAAAATTTCCCTGAGCCATGTTGGGTTCATATTTGGTCTGCTTCATTGCTGAGGTGTTGGGGGCCTCTGAGGCTCTGGCTCTCTGATTTGGTAGGAGTTGATTTTTCTCTGTGTTGGTCTCCTTCCCCTTTGTGCTGGTATCCGGTTCACAGGAAAACATCACCCTTGCTTATTTTGCCAGTTGTCCTTAGTTTCAGTTGGGCCCCTTTTGAGGCATGTTGGGGCAGTTCTCCTCTTAGGATCTACATCTATCTGGAAAAGAGAAGCAGATTCTCCAATGGAGAGTAAGTTAGCACCCAGAAAATAGAGATAACACTTACTTTTTTGATAGACAGTTTGATAGGTGTAGGCCCTCTTATACCCCGTGATTGATGGTAGCTTGATATTGTAGAGTGGGCTTCTGTTGGGGTATTGTTCTGACTTGTTTCCCAGCTCCAGCTATGGGTCTAGTACCACTGAGTGGATCAGTTAGCCAAATCATAAGCAATTGGTTCCTCACCATGGCTGTGTACCACTATTGCACTTGTGCGGGCATCACATCAGGTCATTTGTTGCTAAATAGGTTAAACAATGAGTTGCTTGGACAGATCTTGGTTGATTTCCCCAGTCACCTATGTAGCACCTTCTGGCACTAGACACGCTGACTGTCTGGGGACTGACTCTCTCCTGTCTTCCAGCCATGTCATTCCATTTTACATGTCAGCTGCATATGGAGTCTTCAGCAATAGGGTCTTACCACTGGCCTTTGGTGGGTCATCAAGTACTCTGACAGAAGTCTGTCATTGTTTTGGAAAACCTTGTAGGTTTCTCTGATCAAAACCTCATTGTGGATGGTAGGCCCAAGCTGGAAGTAGGGGTTATAGGTCAGTGTCCACTAAGAAATTGAGGAGGAACATAACTAATATACAAGAGTTAGAGAGGAGAGAGATAGAGGGGAGAAGGGCAGAGGGAGGGAGAGAGGGAAGATGTAGGAGATTTAGGTTAGTCTTGATCCTGCCCTCTCCAGTGTCTTGTGGTTCAGGTGTTTCCTGTAAGGCTCTAGTGAAGTTTCAGCATTTTGGTCTGTCTTTTAGGAAGTAGAATATATATAGTACCATTGCAGTTTGGGTCCAGATTACAGTTTTCCACACTTTGATGCCATCCCCGCCCTCCCATCCATCCTATTGTCTAGTCCATGAGGTGCTTGCTGGGTATGTAAGGCACGTTGGGCAGATTCAGGTTAGGTGTTGTAGATGAATGAGACTATGTGTCAATTTTTCTTCTGTGATTGGGTAAGTTCGCTGAGAATGATCTGTTCCAGGTTCAACCATTTTTCCTCAAATTTCTTTATGTTGTTTTCTCTTACTGCTGCATATAATTCCATTGTGTAGATATACCACATCTTTGATATCCATTCTTCTAATGATGGACATCTGGGTTGATTCCAGCTTTTAGATATTATGAATTGAGCCACTACAAACATGGTTGAGCAAATCTCTCTGGCCTTTGGTTTGAAGGTTTTAGGATAGATGTCCACTAAGGGAATAACTGGATCTGTTGGTATTTCTATAGTGAGCTTTTTCAGTAGTCTCCATATTGCTTTCCAGAGTGGATGTACCATCCTGCATTCCCACCAACAGTGAATGAGTGGCCCTGCTTCTCCACATCCTTGCCAGCATTTATTTTCATTTGACCTTTTGATATTGGCTATCCTTATTGGGGTAAGATGGAATCTCATAGTTGTTTTAATTTGCATTTCTCTGATGATTAGGGATGATGAACATTTTCTTAAGTGTGTGTTTGCCATTTATATCTCTTCCTCTGTGAATTGCCTGTTCAACTCTGTGCCCCATTTTGTGAGTGGGGTATTTGTCTTCTTATTGTTTAGACTTTTGAGTTCTTTGTAAATTCTACATATAAGGCCTCTATCAGTTGGATAACCTGCAAATATTTTCTCCCATTCTGTGGGTATTCTATTGGCTTTGCCTATTATATGCTTGTATGTAAAGAAACTTCGGCTTCATATGATCCCAATGGTTGAATGACTGTTTAAGAACTTGAGTCACTGGGGTTTTGTTCAGGAAGTTTTTTTCCATTCCTATATAATGGAAAGTACTCCCTAAATTTTCTTCCAGTAGTTTTTGAGTTTCTGGTCTTATGTTGAGGTCTTTGATCCGTTTGGATTTGAGTGTAGTGCATGGTGAAATGTGTGGATCAAGTTTCAGTCTCCTGCATGTGGTTATCCAGTTTGTCCAGCACCATTTGTTGAAGATGCTATCATTTTTCCAGTTTATATTGTTCTGGCTTTTGTCGAATATCAAGTAGCTATAGTTGCTTGACCCAAAATCCGGGTCCTCAAGTCTATTCCATTGGTCTATACTCCTGTTTTTATGCCAGTACCATGCTGTTTTTATTACTATGGCTTTGTAATATAGCTTTAGATCAGGTACGGTGATGCCACCAGAGGTATGTCTTTTGCTGAGGATATGTTTGGATACTTGAGGCCTTCTGCCTTTCCATATGAAATTTGAGATCATTTTTTAGAGTTCTTAGATTTTGGAGAGTTTCATTCCAGGCCCTTTTAGTTTTCAGGGTTTCCATTGAGAAGTCTGAAGTAATTCTGATGGGGTTTCCTTTGAAAGTGGTGTGCTGTTTTTCCCTAGCTGCTTTTCAGATTTTTTCTTTGGTGTCAATGTTTGCGGTCGTAATGATAATATGTTTGGGGGAGTTTCTCCTTAGGTGTAGTCGGTTAGGAGTTCGGTTTGCTTCTTGTATCTTGATGGGACTTTCTTTTAAGAGATGGGGGAAATTTTCTTCAATTATTGTGTTAAATATGTTCTCCATGCCTTTGGACTGAAATTGTTCTCCTTCTGGTATTTCAACGATTCTGATATTAGGACGTTTAAGTGTATCCCACAATTTTCTCATGTTCTGTTCACAGGAACTTTTGAACTTACTGAAATTTTTGTACTCTTGAACTGTTTCTTCCATCCTGTCTTCCAGATCGGAATTTCTATCTTCCACTTCGCTGACTCTATTCTTGAGAGCCTCTAGTGAGTTTTGGACTTGTTCAATTAAGTTCGCATTTTCTACTACTTTCCTATGTATCACTTCCATTGCTTTGTCCAGCTCCCATTTTGTCTCATTTTCTGATTTTCTTGATGATTCTTGGAAATCATCCTTGCATTTCTTTATGTTTTCATTTAGTGTGGCCAGCTGATTTTTACAGTCCTCTTTTTTTTTCACTCTTCCTCAACTCTCTTAGCTCTCTTTGAATTCCTTCCAGTGTCATATCATATTGCTCTGGCTTAGTGATGCTAGCATCCACAAGATTATCTGTCCTTTGTAGCTTTCCTGCCAGTTCTATCAGTAGTTTGGTCAGGGTTGCATTGTTCATTTCTTCCACTTGATGTTCTGATCCTAAACACCCTTTTATGTTTTGGTTAGATGTAATCCTTGTTGGACTGGGTGATCTGTCTGGATTTTCTTGCATTTTATTTTTCACGTTATTTCTTTTGCGCTGTGGTCTACCCATGTCAGTGTATAGGCAGGTAGGTGGGTGGAGCAGCCTGGCATCTAGCTTAATGAGAATCGAAGGCATCCTGGGGCAGTTGCAAGCAGCCTGGGCTTTTGCTCTCTCTTGCCAAAGCCGCCTATCTATAGCCTGACAGGGGCGCCAAATTTGCCTGAACCCTCACCCAGTAATGCACCTAAGCTGCCTGCCTTCGAGCTTGAAAGGGGTCTGAGGTTGCAAGCCCTGAAGCTGCCCAAACTCTGGCTGGGAATACTGGGACCTGCAAACAGTCTGCGCTCTCCCACCTCAGGGGAGTGGGGGATGGGTGGCGATGTACCGGTAGGGGATGGCACTTGTGCCCTGACTAGTGACTCAGTGTGGACTTGTGTGGCCCTTGTTGTAGGACTGGGCCCTCTGCATGTGCAATTGTAGTGCAGAGGCAGCTGATGCAGGTAGAGGATCAGGACACAGCAGAGGCTGACCTGCGGCAAGTGATGTGAGCACAGCTGCAGGGGATCTGGCATCCAGCTACTCACTGCAGAAGTGGCCCCTGCGGGCCTGCAAACTGAGCACCATGTGGCTGGTCAACTGGCAGGATCAGAGAACAAGGGCAGAGGTAGGAGGTGGTAGCTTCTGTGCAGGAGGCTGGCAGGCGTGGCTGGTGGGTGCCCCATCAGAGCACAGCCTCGCATGTCACGGGATGTGGGGCATGCGGGGGGCATGTGGGGGCACAAGGGGGTGCATGGGGGGCACGGGGCATGCTGGGGCTAACAGCGTGATGGGGCATAGTCAGTGAGTGGGCCTTGCAGGTGGGATGGGGGAACGTGGGGGGTGTTCGCGGGGCGCGCTGGTGTACGGGGCTTGCAGGGCCAAGCATGCAGGGTGCGGCGAGGCACAGGTGGCTCGGGGAGTGTGTGAAGGGGGGCGGGGGGCATGGGGCGTGCAGGGTTCACGGGCTGCACGGGGGGGGCGCAGGGGGTGTGGGGGAGGCGTGTGGTGCACGGGGGATGCGTGGGAGGTGTGGGGGGTGCAGTGCGCGTGGGTGGGGTGCAGGGCATGCGGGGGCCACGGGGTACATGGGGGGCATGGGGCGCATGGGGCTCGGTGCCCCTGGAATGCACGTGGGTTGGCGCGGGGCATGCGGGGGAGGGCGCAGGGAGCACGGGGCATGGTGCACCCCAGTACATGCCAGAGCACAGGGCCCGTGCAGGGCCCCTGGAGCACGGGATGCCCCGGGGCGGATGGGGGGCACAGGCTGTGATATGGCGGGGGCACACAGGGGACGGTGCAGGGCATGCGGGGCATGCGGGGTTGCCGGGGCACGTGGGACTCATGGCGCACAGGGCCACCAGGTCCTAATTGCCCTTGAATACTTGCCTTTTTTTCCCCCTGGTATCTGGAGTACAGCTAGGCTGTCGCCATCTTGGCCAGAAGCCCTAAATAAATATTTTAAAGTAGAGTCAGAGAAATGGCTAAGCAGTTAAGGCTCTTGCCTACAAAGCCTAAGGACCCTAATTTGATTACTCATTGCCCATTAACGTCAGACTCAAAGGGTTGCAGATATATCTGGAATTCATTTGCAATGGTTGGATACTATGAAATGTCCATTCTTAATCTCTCTCTCTCTCTCTCACACACACACACACACACTTTCATCCTTCTGTCTCTATCATTCACTTTCTCTCAAATATATAAATAACATTATTTTTAAGTGTCCAATGTCCATCTATATTTTTCAAGTTTGGATGAATGTCAGGTTTTTGACAGGCAAAGAAATGACATATTTGCATTTTCTGGATATATCTCGTATGCTGTCATCAAATTATTATCTGCAAATTAAAAATATAAAATATATGAAGCACATGGTCTAGTCATGCAATTTTAAATGGTAAAAATAGTAAAATATATTCAAATAAGTCATCCCATTTGTATTTATATCACTGCTGTTCTTAGGAACTCAGCAGTTAAAACTTTTATTTTTTTTTAATTTATTTGAGAAAGAGAGAGAGATAATATGGGCACTACAGTACCTGTAGCCACTGCAAATACATTCCAGAAGCATGCAACACTTCGTGCAAGTGTCTTATGTGGGTACTGGGGAATAGAACCTGGGTACACAGGTCTAAAAGGGAAGGGCCTTAACTACTCAGCAATCTCTCCAGACTAGGAGTTAGGTTTAAAATAACCTTAAGTTGAATGTGATTCAGCCACACGTAGGCTCATGTACCTGCAAATAATAACTGGGACTTAACATCATACCAATAATCAATGAGTATAATTATTCACTTTCATATTTTTCTTGGTAGGATATCTGGGGGTGTTGAATTACAGACACAGTTTTGATTTAGGATTACATTGAAAATGGGATGGCAAAAACAAGATAGTGTTCACTTCAGTAGTACCTTTACTACAGTTGGAATGATACAGATTAGATAAACATGGCCCCTGTTCAGGGATAACAAACGACTACCTGAAATATTCCATATTTTATTTTATTTTTGTTTATTTGAGACAGAGTTAAAGAGTGAATTGGCATCCCAGGGCCTCCACTCACTGCAAACAAACCACAGACACATACCGCTGGCTTATGTGAGTGCTGGGGAATCAAAGCAGGGTCTTTTGGCTCTTCAGGCAAATATCTTAACTACTAAGCCATCTTACCAGCCCAAGTGTTCCATATTTTATATAAAGAAAACTTAGGCACCTCAAATAAATAGAAGAAATGGTATTGTCTGATCTTGAACACATATTTCTTCTCAGTCCAAAAGATGGAATACTTCTCAGTGGATTTTGTCTCAACAACTTCTCTGATATTAAAGATTGACTATTATTATAATGCAAGGGAAATTCAAGATGTGTTTCTAGTATTGTGTAAGTATTCGATTTGATTCTTTATTGGAGAAAATACATCTTTTTACTTTGGAGATGAGAGTATGAATGCATGTTTTTCACAATCTAGCCTCTTCCCATGTGTCTTAAAACCATATCATAACTTTATGAGAAATATGTAATTGTCTCTTTTGTTGATTCTTTTTGTTTGTTGTTGTTGACAAAAAAGACAAGAGGGAAAATAGAGACATCCCAATAACTAGAAATGACTTATAAAGAATTAGAAATTCAGCGAACAGGGAGATATGGGAGGAGGGGGAGCAATGTTTATGAAAGGGTGACAATATCAGGGTATACTGTGTACAAAAACTACAGTAGAATTCATGGACTACATGAGCAATTTTGGTGATTTCCCTTTCTGTATATTTTGATATGGGAAGCACAGAGAGTAGATTCCACAACACAGACTGAGATAAAATAGATATACCCAGATCTAATCATCACAAAATTCCATATGTACATTCCAGAATTCCTTTCCTTTTGAAGAACATACATGAGAGAAGAAATTACTTTCATGTCATTTTTCTTAAGTGTAGAAAAATGAGATAATCCATAATGTGTGAATCAATCTCCCATAAAGTTGTCCTTGCTGGGTAGCATTACCAACATGAAGGTGATAATGAACAGAAGGTGTGAGGTACCACTGGAAGATTAAGATTGATCAATCCATATTTTACAAATTAGGATAGGTTTTGTGTTCAGAGAGGACTCTAAAGGCTATATTTTCTGATCTCCATCCCATGAAATGCAGCAAAAATGCCACATTATAAGTGAAGAGACACAAAAAGAGTATGCCAAGCTGACTAGTGAGAAGAAAATTCCAAATCAAAATATCATGTCATTGTTTTAGGAAACCTTGTAGGTTTCTCTGTTCAAAAGTTCATTGTGGATGATAGCCCCATGCTGGTAGTGGGGTTTATAGGTGAGTGCCCACTAAGAAAATGAGGGAAAAAATAAATAATGTACAAGAGTTACAGAGGACGGGGTGGAAGGAGGAGAGGGAGGGATGGAAGACGTAGAAGATTTAGGTTAGACTTGATCCTACCCTCTCCAGTGTCTTGTGGTTCAGGTGTTTCCTGTAAGGGTCTAGTGAAGGTGCAGGCATTTGGTCTGCCTTTTAGGAAGTAGAATTTTAGGGTGCCATTGCCATTTGGGTCCAGATTAGTGTTTCCCACCCCTTCAATGCCCTCCTCTCCCTCCCCATCTTTCCTAGTGTCTAGTCCATGAGATGCTTGCTGGGTATGTAAGCTATCTTGGGTAGATTCAGGTTAGGTGTTGTAGATGAGTGCGACTATGTGTCGATTTTTTTTTTCTGTGATTGGCTAAGTTCACTGAGAATGATCTGTTCCAGGTTCAACCATTTTTCATCAAAATTCTTCATGTCATTTTTTCTTACTGCTGTATAGAATTCCATTGTGTAGATATACCACATCTTAGTTATCCATTCTTCTGTCAGAGTAGTTGACCCACCAAAGGTCAGTGGTAAGACCCTATTGCTGAAGACTCCATATGCAGCTGACACATAAAGTGGAATGGCATTGCTGGAAGCCAGGAGAGAGTCAGTCCCCAGACAGTCAGTGTGTCTAGTGCCAGAGGGTGCTTCATGGGCAACTGGGGGAAATGACCTATATCTGTCTAAGCAACTCATGGCCTAACTACTTAGCAACAAATAACCTGTTGTGATGCCCACACAAGTGCAATAGTGGCACACAGCCATGGTGGGGAACCAACTGCTCTTGATTTGGTTAACTGATCCCCTCAGTGGTACGGGACCCATTGCTGGAGCTGGGAAACAAGTCAGAACGATATCCAAACATACGCCCATTCTCTAATATCAAGCTGCCATCAACCATGGGGTAAAAGAGGGCCTACACCTATTAAACTCTCTATTAACAAAGTAAGGGTTATCTCAATTTTCCAGGTGCTAACTTACTCTCCAATGGAGAATCTGCTTCTCTTTTTCAGAAAGTTGCAGATCCTAAGGAGAGAGCTGCCCCATCATACCTCAAAAGGGGCCCAACTGAAACTAAGAAAAATCAGTGAAAAAGCAAGGGTGCTGTTTTCCTGAGGAACTGGATACCAGCACAAGTGGGAAGGAGACCAACATAGAGAAAAATCAACTCCTACCAAACCAGAGAGCCAGAGCCTCAGAGGCCCCCAACACCTCAGCACTGAAGCAGACAAAAAGTGAACCCAACATGGCTCAGGGAAGTTTTGCGGAAGAGGGGGCGGAAAGAATGTCAGAGTCACATGTTTGGTCATGATCTGTGGAGACACTTATTGGACCAATAACTGTGGGCTAATTCCACAATGCACAACCCATTTGCATCAACAAGGAGGGGCCATTGGGAGGGGGTAGGGCAAGGATGAGCATAAACAATGATACCAAACTGCCTGGATTTGCTAAAAAGAAAACTAATAAATAAATAAAATTAAATTAAAAAAATATATCCTGGATGTCACCAAGACAGGTGAATTACTCTTGTGCTACCATGAGAACATAAAGATTAAAGCTTAAAGAAATCCCTGCATCTTCTGATAGTCATTTCTCATTCAGAGTTAGTGATGATTAAAGATCTCTTGGATATTAAGAGAATGAAATATCACTTTATCCTCTCTTTTTGTATTTCACAGACACCTGTCCTAAATGGAGATATTGACTATGTAAGTTGAAAATGGCCCTCACAACTCTTGTAATGTTCAATGTAAAAATGATATAAAATTAGTAAAACAGAAACTATTCATACAACAGCATGAAATAAAGGATGTATTATTGCAATATTTATAACTCATGTAACATGAAATTAGTCCAGGATAAACAGTGAATTTCTTGAAATGAAGGCTAAATTAATAAACATAATTAGAAAATAAAATCTAAAATATCAGTATTAAACACTTTAATTCTCTTGTGAATACTGACCTCACATGGACAGCACATGTATATATCTCAATGGGACTCATCTTTGCCATGTGTGGCCTAGGTATATTTGTAATTAGTGTGAGTTTGGGACATCAATATATACACAGGATCTCACACTTCTATTATTATAAGAAAAGTCATCTGAAGTAGTGGGTCCTGTAAAATATACCAGGATATATGTACTTGATATCCCTAAGTCAGTGTCTATTGATTTGAGTTTTATTCATGAGAATTTATTTATCCGTTCATTCTGTCCTTCAAACAATGTCCATATGATTTCCTTATATCCTGGTACTAATCATGTTCTCAATATCACCTCACGTCCATGTAAATAACTATCACTTATAATTCCACATGTTATAAGAAGACTCACAATGCTTGCAGCAACTGGTTCTCTGGAACCAGAATCAAAACTACAGACTTGTAATCATCTTTCATTACTGATTGTATTATTATCTTTATGAGTATTTCTGATCCTTCACCCACTCTAACCAGTCCAGGAATTCCTATTGTTGTTTTGCATTTCCTTGTTTTTTAGTATTAATATCTGTCTTTGTCATTAAATGGCTTCATTTCATATACCTGCCAATGTACTCTGAAAAAATAAATCTAGTGCTGCAACTTAGATGAGCAGGCCCCACCTCAGAGTTGTTGTCAGAAGTTGAATATAGTTTTCTTTGCCTTCTTGTTTTTGAAAAGCCATATTTGTTGGTGGAATAGTAAGTGATAAAATCAAGTCAATTTTGAAGTAGGAAAATATGCAGATTTTTGAATAAATAGTAAGAGCTGTGTTTTGTCACCTTTTCCTTTGAAAATAAGTAAGTATATGGATTATATGACAAGGAGGTTAATAATTAATATGTTACTGCATTCAAAAAGATAACTGCCAGCCATGGTGGTGAATGCCTTTAATCTCAGCACTTGGGAAGCAAAGGCAGAAGGATTGCCATGAGTTCAAGGCTAGCCTGAGACGATATAGAGAATTCCAGGTTGGCCTGGGCTAGAGGGGGACTGTACATCAAAAAAAAGAAAAAATAACTCAAAGCAGGGTGTGGTTGTGTATGTCTCTATTCCTAGCACTTGGGAAGCAGAGGCAGGAGAATCATCATGAGTTCAAGGACAGCATGAGATTACATAGTGAATTCCAGGTCATTTTGGGCTACAGGTACTCACTACCCTGCAAAAACTAACAAACAATAAAACTAAGGATAACTCACCAAGGAGGGTTAATTTCTTACCTCATATTTCAAATACATTTACTTCATTTTCTTGAGCAGATTAAAAAACATTTCTGTGATGTAAACAGAAAGTGACCAATGTCTTCTCACACATCCTAAAATTAAGGATGTAGACATCTACATTGTTTCTTCACATATCATGATTACACAGAAATTTTTAAGATTAAAATCAGAATTAGTAACAATCTTAAGACACAATGAACAATGAAAGTAGAAATTTTTAAAAAGTTGATTTTATGAAAACTGTGCTATTATCTACCAAAAATAAAAAGTTACAAAAGAATAAACATTAGGCTCAGGAAATTTTCTGAATGAAGTATTTATGAAATAAATAAACATTCTTACAAGTGTAGAAATAAAAAGTGTAGAAATCCATCAAATAACATGCTATTCATGGGCTGCAAAGGAGGAAAATTCTATTGTATACACATGTGTAAAAACCGTGCAGCTCCAAAAATCTCAGTTTTCCCTCTGCTGGTGCTGCTGACACAGGAGGAATTCTTGGGCTTATATAGACAGCCCAGCTATCTAAGTATATAGTTGACTGTCACTAGGAAAGATTCTATGCTAAAAGAAAACAAAACCACAGATTGCTGCTACAAATACCACTAATTTGCACTATTGTATTTACACACACAAGGAAATAGTGTGTGTGTGCCAATCCACACAAAAGTACACACAAACAAATAGTTCCTCTGTAGTAACAAGCTTCCCTAGTTCTCCATGCCAGTGATTCTGAAAAAGTCAGCAATGAACATAAATATACTAGTTAGACAGACATATATATCATTGTAGAAACTAACAAGTGGTCCTAAATATGAAACCAAACATAATTTTCTTATAACATGTTCAAAAGAAAAGAATGTATGACTCTGAAAATAAGGAGACACAAATAACTGATGTAATAAGAATGTCATTGGAATAAACATCATGAAAACATGAAATCCTTCTTAATATAAAGAGCTACTTACCAAACACTTAGTCTGAATAAGAAAAACAATTCAATGGACACTATCAATAAATGCAAACATCTGAGCACATATAGTTTAGGAAGGATAAGAAAGTATTAGGAAAGTGTAGAGAGTTCTTTAAAGTTAACAAGATTGAACTAGTTAAAGAAAATCCTTGTTAAAGCAAAAACAAGAAATTTCCTTCACTGCTGAAATCTACAAAATTATTTCAAAAGAATTTACTTTCAGGCTAGTGAGATGACTTACTGGTTAAGGTGCCCCCCTGCAAAGCCTAAGAACACATGTTCCAGATCCCACCTAGCCAGGTGCACAGTGCGGAAAACACAAAATGTTGATCATGTGCCACAAAGAGGCACAAGTGTTTGAAGTTTGTTCACAGGGACTGAAAGCCCAGGTGCATCCATTCCCTCCTTCTCTTACTCTGTTTCTGATTCTTTCTCTCTCCCTCAAAACCAAAGAACTTATTTTTATTTTACTCTAAACCATCAGACAAATATAAACTGTGTAATATCCTTTAAATAAACAATGTCATAAGAATCAGGAATAAGAACTATGACAAAAGACATTGGTATGTTAATAGCATTGATGAACAGAAATGAATACAAATAAGAACTCCTTGAATAGCTTGAGCTCACTGTGAATGGCAAGTGGAGCATTTGCTTCAGTGGGAAATACCCTCAGTAGATTTGAAGAGCAAGTGAATAAATGACCTTCATTTACAAATGGACTTAGTAGTCTCTGAACAATAAATGCTGGAAGTACTTGCTGCACTTAATGACCTTAACAAAAATCTTGAAAAGGAAGTGTACAAAGTGCCCTCTTTGAGAAACAGACTTTGTAATATCATATATACAAGTGTAGAAATATTTCCACAGAGAATTAAATATTATCTCTCTTTCATTTTATTCAGGCAAGCCCAATGGACTGGCCTTTTTATGAGTGCCAATGAGGGAGTGAGAGAGAAAGAGAGAGACAGAGTGAGAGAGGGGGAGAGAGAGAGAATTGGCACACCAGGGTCTCAGCCAAGGTAATTGGATCCAGTTTGTCATGAACCACTTTGTGGGTAGGAGCACATTCATCACCTTGTATGTCTGGCTTATGTTTGACCTGAAGAATCAAATGTGTTCTTTGGATTTACAAACATCTCAACTGCTAATCCATCTTCTTAGCCTGAGAATTATATTCTTTTAGTCTCAACCAGCAAGTCCATCCATGGCCATAATTGAAAAATGTGCAGAGGAGAGTAAGAACAAGTAGACAATATTTTTCATTCTTAAATAGCCTAAGTAGGCTTTGAGCAGAAAGCATAGGAATGACCATCATATAGACACAAACTTAGTTATCTATGACTAAAAAGAAAAGAAATACACATTAGAAGAAACCCATTTCACAGTGTGATTAGAAAGTTTTGATATTGTCATCAACTAGAAATGATGTTAGTTGACTTTAAAGGCAAGTGTAGAAATGGCCAAAGTAGATAAATAAACCTTGTATTCAATGACTACCAAGTGCATGAATTGCCTGCACTCAGGAATATCAATAGTAGCCTAAGAAAAATAGGTGTATAAATGAGTGCATAGAGACAGAGATTTATTACAGTATAACCAGCAAAAATAAGAATTTACCTTATCAAGAAATAGCTTTAGGGCTGGAGAGATGGCTTAGCAGCTAAGCGCTTGCCTGTGAAGCCTAAGGACCCCGGTTCGAGGCTCGGTCCCCCAGGTCCCACGTTAGCCAGATGCACAAGGGGGCACACGCGTCTGGAGTTCGTTTGCAGTGGCTGGAAGCCCTGGCGCACCCATTCTCTCTCTCTCTCCCTCTATCTGTCTTTCTCTCTGTGTCTGTCGCTCTCAAATAAATAAATAAATAAATAGCTTTAGTGGACTCCGACCATCAAGGGTAAGATTTCATTCATTCAGACATAGCCTTATTCCCCTTCTGACCCTTCACATATTGCAAAGTCCCCCATGGAGAAATAACATTAGTAGAGATGGTTCAGCAAGTTCTGGAACTGCATCATTTAGAAGCAGCCTTAAAAATCCCAGAAAAAATATTTAGTGATACGAATGTATGGAAGTTGCATTCATAGCCTGTAGGAGTTTCCTTCTTGAGAACTAACGTTATAGACTCTGTCAGCAAAGACAGAAATTGTCCTCACTAAGAAATTGTTTCACCAATTGTCTTGGCAACTGATGAGGAAATGCAATAATGTCTCTATGAGAAATATTTTTTTGAGTGTCTGTCCAGCAAGTGTTGGAATGAACCTCATTAAGAAATAGACATAGCAGTCCCCAAGTAGCAAGTATAGGAATATCCCATTCTGCAAGTGGGAATTGATGGGCTTTTAGCATAAAGGTCAGGAATTGTTATCCTTGAGAAAATCTTTAGGACATGTTGATCAGCAAGTACAGGAATTAGCTTCAAGAAGAAAAAGACTACGTGAAGAGCAGAAATTGCCCTGCTTGACAAATAGCTTTCAACAACTATGCCAAGCAGTTAAAAGGATTGTCATCATGAAACCAAAAACTCTGTCCTGCTTTGGGGACCACACAGTTACCTTTGATCAACAGCTCAAAATGGCTTGCAACCAATTTCTGGAACTTGGAGATGCTAGCCAGAGCTAAATGATTTAGGGTTAGGCTTCATCACTCATTATCCAGACCTCTTCTACTGAGTGTTATATCTCTTAGTCCAGTGTATGAATTGACTGTACTGGGAGATAGCCTTAGTAAACTTTTCCCAGCAAGTGTATTAAATTGCAGCAGTTTTTTTTTTTTAATTACTTGTTTGAGAGAGGAATAGGCAGACAGGAAGAGGGAGAAATGAAAGTAAGATAGAAAGGTAGTCTCTGTGTGTGTGTGGGGGGGTATGTCTGTGTGTCTGTGTATGGGTGCACCAAGGTATCTGGCCTTGAAAACAACTTCCAGATAAATTTATCACTTTTTGCACCTGCCCTTATATGAATCTTGGGGAATCAAACCCATATTTCCAGGCTTTGTAAACAAGTCCCTTTATCCACTAAGCCATTTCTCCAGTCGTGCATTACCATATTGGAGACATAGATGTCACAGACACTTTTCAGTGAGTGTAGGAATTGTCCTCATTGGGAAAATACTTAGTCAACTCTGGCTCACACAATCACAAAAACACAACCACCACATGTTCTCACTCATCTGAAGTTCTTAATATGAATCAGGTCAAATTGATTACATAACTGAAGAGCATCTTGAAGCTTGGACAATAATGGTGGGTATGGCTTAAGGTAAGGGAAAGCATCGGGGAAGACTCAAAATCTGAAGCCAAATTGAACTGGTTCCATAGAATCCTATATGCTGGAAATCTGACTAGTAGGTGGAACTCTCAAGCAAAACTTAGATAGACCGCCTGAATCAAAGGTACTGAAGGGAGTTAAAGGAAACCTAACCTCAAATTATTATTGTTTCTCTTTTTCTTGGGATAATTCTTTTTTTGTTTCCCCTTGACACAAGCCTGTAATTCCCTGTACCAGGATGTGGCCTACATCCACAATGAGTTGTTGATTATACCTCCCAAAGCAAACAAGACAGACTTCTGTCAGAGCACTATTTACCCACCAGAGGTTAATGGTAAGACCCTGCTGCTGAAGACACCAATTGCTGTCAGCTGGAACCATGGAGAGACCTAATTGGAATCTAGTTGGAAACCTAATTGGAATAGGAGAGCCAGTCTTCAGATAATTAGCCCATCTAGTGCTGGAAGTTGCTACATGAGATACCAGGTGGAAGTGGCCAAACTCTGTCCATGCAACTCAATGTCTAAGTTAATAATGGTTATTCAATCTAAGTGGCACTGACTTCACTCTTCACTGGAGAATCTGCTTATCCTTTTCAGACGGGACCTGGACTTGAGGGGATAAACAACCCAGCACACTCCACCACAGCCCCAGCTAAAACCACAAAGGAATTGGGGAAATGAGCAAGAAGGTTTACACTCACATTTAGGCTGATATCAGCACAAGGGTGATGGAGAAAGATACTGAGGACACTCAACACCTACCAAACCAGAAAACCAGAAGCTCCTAAGTGCCCATCACTAAAGTAGACCTAAAATGCTGAGTGAATTTTGCAGAAGAGGGGTCAGAAATATTGTTATAGCTACAAGTTGGGATATTTTGCACAAAGAAACTGCCTCTTCCCCATAATTGACTGCTGCCCCATAATGCATGATACCCATGGGGTTGACCTGCATCCCTAATGAGGAAGGTTTCTTCAGAAAAGGGGGAGGGAGGAGGAAAAGGATGGTACCAACATGTGTTTACATACAAATAGGCCCATATCTAATAATAATAAAAAACTAAGATATGCTCTCACAGTCTCTGCCCAGCAATGTGTGAATGCCCCTTCATGGAGAAATAAGTTGAGTATGTTTTGAACCATGAGTGCAGATATTGTTATTATTCATAAATAGTGCTCCCAGACTATGACTGGAATGTGAAGGAAGGACACTCATTGAGCAATAGTCTTAATGAACTTTGTCCAGCAAAGATAGGTAAGGATGGTGCTCATTGAATGTGACTCTCAACAGAGGGCACAGAAAATGACAAGTACTCTTTATTGTTGTTGTCTAAAGTGGAATTTCAAGTTGGCAACATTATTCTGACCTTTGTCTTTATAAAGAGAAATATTCTAAGAAACCAGGTGCAGAATTGAATCCGTACATAAAAGATATACAGTTCTGTAGGGAGATCAAATTTTCCAGGGCATTCTCTTAACTGACCCCACAAAAAGCCACAATGCTCCCAGAATGGCAGAACTGGGGTGCTTCAATTAACTTAATGGAAGATTAAGTCCAGAGAGCACTTTCAGGGACTCTAATGAAATGAGGAATTCTGATACATAATCATGAAATACATAAATCTGAAGCACAGTTTTATCATGTGAGTGTAGTTTAACAATATGAAAAGTAGAACTCTGACACTTGAGAGTGGACCACATTGGGAAATGAACAAGATCAGCTGCTAGCAACATTACAAAAACTAGTGCTTTTTAAACAGTCTGTTTAGGAGCCAGCAGACACATTTCTGAAGAAAAGTACAGGTGAGTGTTTATTTTGTGCAACATTGCCTGCTGTGGGAAAACTCATTCTTCATTGCAGAGAAAAGAACTCCCTCTATTCCATGAGGATTTGACTAATAGAGAGGTAATGTGCACACCAACAGCTGCCTTTGCAGCTTCATGTTGAAATACCATTCTGTTTGTCACACTAATATGGGTGACATACAATGCGCCAAAACAAATCTTCCCAATATTTTGAGAAACTACTGAGCCACTTTGAAAAACTGACCCTCAAGGGACACTATTGCCTTTAAAGCAGAAATTGCAATACATAGTTAACCTGTGTGAAAAACTCTTCATGTTCCATGCTACTTTAACGCAACATTCCATTTGTTTGTAGCTAATCAAATGCTTAAATTTTACATATGGTGGATAAAATACCCACTTCATGCTATTAAATTGTTTGTCCACTATATATTCAGCTCTTCTTCATATAGATAAATTCTGAAAGTGAGGGAGTAGAAAAAAAACTAATAAATATCCAAAAGATCACTCAAAATAGTTTTTTTTTTTTCTTCTTTAAGTGGTTAAATATGGTCAGTGGAGATGGCTCAGTGGATTAAGCTTTTGTTTTGCAAGGGTAATAACTGGCATTCAGATCTGTAGCTCCACCATAAGTGCCAGGCATGGTGGTCTACCTGTAATTCCAGTGCATGAGAGACAGAGACAGGAAAAATCTGGCTAAATAAAATATATCAGCTCTGGGCTATATAAGGTGGTGATAAATCAACGAAGCCACCCAAGGCCATCCTATGATCACTGCATGTGTACTAAGACACAATGTCCACCCACAGACGTGAACATGCATGCTCACTCCACATATATACAAAAGTATAAAAAATAAAATAAATTAATTAATGAAAGTACGTACGGTGGTGCTTGCTTTTAATCCAAGCACTTGATAGGCAGAAGGAGGTTGCTCTTCAAGACCAGACTACATAGTGAGTCCCAAGTCAGCTTGGTTTTGGGTGAAAACCTCACCTCAAAAATAATAAATAAGGGCTGGAGAGATGGCATAGTGGTTAAGTGCTTGCCTGTGAAGCTTAAGGACCACTGTTTGAGGCTCAATTCCCCAGAACCCATGTTAGCCAGATGCACAAGGGGGCACATGCATTAAGAGTTCACCTGCAGTGGCTGGAAGCCCTGGCTGGCCCATTGTCTCTTTCTCTCTATCTGCCTCTTTCTCTCACTGTCTGTCACTCTCAAATAAATAAATAAAAATAATAAACAAAATAATAATAATAATAAATAAATAAATAATACATAAAGGATGTTCCAAGGCCTCAAGTACTCTAACATTTAAAAATATTTTATTTATTCATGTTAACAGAGCAAGAATACAAAGCAGATAGTTAGAAAATGAACATGTCAGGGCCACCAGACACTGCAAATGATCTCAAGGATGACACACCACCTTGTGCATATGGCTTTTTGTGGGTACTGAGGAATCCCACCTGATACCTTTGGCTTCACATTAACCACTAAGCTATCTCTTCACTCCAAGTTTACCAATATGTTAATGAGACTATGATCACATAGTCACTGGTGTGAACTCTGGTGAAAGTAATTGATTATAATTCTATAATTATTAGAGGAGGAGGAAGATAAACAGGCAGAAAAGGAAGGAAAAGATGAGAAGAAGAGGATGAGTGTAGGAACAGGGAGAGGAAAAGGAGGAAGAAAGCATAATGGAGGCACACAACAGGAAGTAAAAAAGAGGTATGGTAATGGAGATGGTATAAGCTATCCCTGCAAGGTCACCCACCCCACAGGCAATCATAAGTGAAAATGCCTGCTTGAGGTGCCCTGTGTTGACTTTCAACTTATGGGTTTCACATGCTTAATGCCAGCTTTGTAGAGTGTGGGTCACTCCTTGGGCAACCTGCCTTTTAACCATGCTCCCCAGGCTGTGCTATGAGAAGGTAGGTGAAGGCTTAGCTGAGTGGCTTGGCCCCTTAAACACCCCATTGTACCCCTTCTATTTGTCCCATTTCTCAGGTCCCTGTAGGCCTCTCCCAGGGACAAACCAACTACAGAGTGCCAGGTGGGACTGACAGTACCTCTAGTTCTGCACCTGATCTCCCAGTCTCTCCTCCAGTAACAATGGATGAAACACTGATGATCACAAATCCCATTCTTGAGGATTCTGGGCACAGTCCAACTAAGCAGTGTCCTGTATCTTCAGGAGCCCATGTACATTCACATGACTCCATTCATTTTCCTTGAGTTTTGAGAGCTATGAGGTACATATATTCTGTCTTTTCAAAATGTATATTTATGGGCTGGAGGGATGGCTTAGCAGTTAAGGCATTTACCTGAAAACGCCAAGGACCCAGGTTTGATTCCCCAGGACTCACATTAGCCAGATGCCCAAGGGAGTGCAAGCATCTGGAGTTCATTTGTTGTGGCGCACCCATATTCTCTCTCTATCTATCTCCCCCATCATTACTCTGTCGAAAAATAAATAAACACAATAAAATATTTTAATTATTTATTCATTTATTTTGGCAAATAGCAAGAGGCAGGCCAACAGACAGAGAGTGAGTACTGGCACTCCATGGCAGATGCCACTGCAAACGAACACCAGATGCATGCCAATTTATGCGTCTGGATTTACGTGGGCACTGGGAGGTTGAGTCCAGGATGGAAGGCTTTCCAACCATGTGTTGATAACTGCTTAGCCAGATTGCTGCATGGTTTCTATGTTGTATCTGGGCAATGTTTCGCTTCTGAGTCATGATTCCCCTGGCCTCAGATATTTGCCTTCATGTTTTCTTTCATTCTTCAAGGTATCAGTGCAATCACAATTCTTATCACAAGGTGGCGCACGTAAACCAGGAATGCTCACCCTCAAAGGTGTCCTTAGTATGGATCAGGGGGAACCCTAAAACAGAATTCTGAGATCTTTACTGAACAACTCAAATATCTCTACCTTCATCACAGTGGCTTAGACAACTTTGTATGCCGAGAGGGGTGTGTTTAGACCAACAGAAATAAATACTATCAGCAACTTGTCAGAACAAACTGGCATCTAATAGTTGGCTACCACAAATACCACAAAATTAGTGTACCACTGTTTTATAAATCTCCATGGGAGCTTATAAGCTGTGCCAGATTTGTAGACACAGGACATGACCTTCTGCATGATTCTTCAGATGATTAAGTCATGGAATGGTGAAATACCTTCATTCCATCTCTCCCTCTTGGATACTGGTCTATGTTAAAACTTTTCCACTCTAGTCTTCCAGGATGCCAAAGTAAGATCATGGTACACATTCATAATAGCTCAGTCAGTCCTTCCCTATTGAGAAGAGATGGTTGGCAGGTGTCTGTAGCAAAACACCTGTGAAGTGGCTGGATAAACTGGTCTACATTGGTATAATTCCCACTACTGGATGATTTATAAACTATAGAAATCTGCCTCCCTTAGGTATGGAGGTTGGTAAAATCTAAGATAAAGGTCCTTACAGAACATGTGAGCACTGTCGTTTGATTCCAAAGTTACAGTTTGTCATTATGTCCTCAGGTGGAATAAAAGAAAAGCTAGTTACTTCAAGTGAGCTCTTTTGAAGGGCCATAATCCTCAAAGGGGCATCTTGTTATAAGGGTACGTTTGGATTTAAATAGCAACATGGTATTCTGGAAGGACACCAGGTTCTAGGCATTGAAAGTGGTTGGAGGGTATAAGTTTGGGAGAATGAGGAAGCTGTTGAGAATAAATGGTCCCATGGGGGAAAAATCTGCTAAGTGGGGTTACTCAAGATCAGAAATAACAAATGTTACATGTCCTCTCTCATGAAAATCCAAACATCGGATATGTTTGATTTGTTTATAAGTTGTAATGGGCATGAATAGTAATAGTTAGCAAGCTAGAGTGACACCTGGGGTGAGGAAAAATGGGGATGGATTAGAGGAGGGGACAGAAGTGAGATGTAAGCTGGGAACAAAAAAACATGGGGGAGATAGGTTAAAGGGGGGAGAGGAGAATAGAGATACACAAAACTAAAGCTGTCATGAATAAGTACTATAGAAAGCTATTTCTTTGTTAATCACTTAAAACATATAAATTTGACAGAGAGAGAGGGTGGCTGGAGAGCAGTACTGTGCCGGGGTGGAGAAAGTTTTCACTAGAACCATAGGCCATAGTTAGTAAGTCCCACTACCAAAACATGGCTAGCTCCTACAGTGAGCTTTTGATCAAGAGGGGCCATGAGTCCCCACAAAACATTTCAATCCACTCCAAAGCACTTGATTAGTCTCTAGAACTACATGGTAAATCCCTATTGGCAAAGACACCATGGGCTGTGGTTTCAGCACATTGAGAAGTATAGCTGGAGAAGGTACACTCTGAGCAATGACTTATGTATTCAAGACCCTACAGTGAACACTGATACTCCAAAGGGATAGGACCTAAGTGGAATGGGGGTGCATGTGGGGACACAGGGATACTGAGTATAACTCAATGGGAATATGACCAATATGCAATATGTTCATATATTGAAGTTCTCAATTTAAAAGAGAAAGGAATACATGCTCCACCCAAATTCCTGGTATTCTTCATGGGTTACTGGATTCCTCCTCCTTCTCAAAGTTCTGCAAATATGACCCAATTATCTAGGAAAGCTTAGCCAACCTGACACAGTTCCTAGCAGCATGCATTGTCTTGGCTTCTTCAATGTGAACAGCTAATCCAAGCTCCCATCATCAGGGCATTCCCACTGTGATGGACTGGGAGCCAAAATTATTGCCTTAAACCAGTTCTCAGGTATGTGTTCCCAACAATGAAATGGCAAATGATGTGCTTATCTTCAGTCCAACTCCATCATCTTTCATTCTTCTACACATCAGGTGACCTGCAATTTACTCTGTAGTCTTAGTGTGGCCTGCAACTCAATGCAATCCTCCCAAGTGCTGGGATTGAAGGAGTATACCACCATGCACGCCTGGCTTTCTGCACATCACATGATTACACATCATTTACATCCCCTCTGATTTCAGTGATTGGCTGTAGATTTGTAGAGTTCAAAAACAGACGATTGACTTTGACTTTTCACTGCAGAAGCCACTGCACACCCTTGATATACTTCTCTGCATTATTTGAAACTCTCACCTGCACCAAGTCTCTTGTGCCACATGATGTCTTTGTTAAAAGGAAAACTATAATTCTGTTAGCATGTAGTGTGTGTGTGTGTGTGTGTGTAAGAGAGGGGGGTAGTGAGTACAGTGTTGTATAGCTTATGTACATTTATGTGACTTTGTGTCACCCCTCATGCTCACCAAATATCTGGTGTCCATGCAATTTCACTTTTCTCTAATTTTATTTTGAGTCTCCTTTTATTTCTTTGAGAGCTTAGAGGAAGGCTCTGAATAATGTAAGTTCTTTGGTAGCCGGTGGGACTGGGGAACAGGTCCATTTGACAATGCTGAACTGTTTTACATGGGATCTGGACAGATCATGCAATCCCTGGTAGCCATGGGCCCCATTTAGACTTCATGCTTTCACAAGAAGAATACATAACTACTGAGCAATCTCTCCCTAGCCCCATAGCTATAAATTTTCACCTGCTTATTTTACAGTATCAGAATGTTTTTCCATAATCATCCTGGAGTTTATGAGTTCATTTACTATTGTTGCATGTGCATTTGTGAAATTGGTAATTTGTTAATAATAAGGAAGGTAGAAGAGGTGATGGAAGAAAAGAGGAAGGGAGGGAGTGGGATGGAGATAATGAAGAGGAACAAAGGGAGGTGTTGAAGGATCAGCCAAAGTGCAATTCCCCTACAGGGATTGTCTCTAGTTGTTACAATGAAGAAACATCTGAGGTCAATTTACTTCACAAAGAACAGAGATGCATTTAGCTCCCAGCTTTGGTGTGTAAAACTCCAAGTACTACAGCTGAGGCTCTGAATAGAGTCCTATTGACTGTGTCACCTGATGGCAGGTGACAATGGCAAGAGTTGTGTAGGGAAAAAAGTAGTAGCATCACCAATCAGAAAGTCAGAGAGAACATGGAACACCCCAATGTCATTCAAGGGCTTTAGTTCTGGTTCTTAACTGGAAAACAAGCTTATTAGTACCTATGAACCAGAAGTGATGGGATGAAGAAAGGAGTCTTGTGACTATCAAGTTGGACATTCAGGCATTCAGCAGTGACTGATATTACATTGACTTATCCTAAGTTCAGGTCTCAGTATGTAAAATGTAGTGCTGAGATACTCTGGAGGAGCACAGTTACTGAAAGTGTTTCAGGAGGTGGACATTCAGGCTTTCAGTAGAAACTAAGGGATTATAATAAGGTAACTAACCCCAACTTCTCTCTCAGTACATAAATATGTAATGGTGAGATACTCTTTGGAGGGGCACAGTTGTTTTTCCTGAGCAGCAAGTTAGAATAGATACATAGGTGTGGTGCCAACTAGCCCCATTTTCCTCAACTATGTTAGTCAGAACTGCTGTGAAAAAATACCTGGGAAAATCAACTTATAAGGAGAAAGATTAACTTTAGATTATACTTTGCAAGGTTATGGTCAAGCTGGAGAGATGACTCAGTGATTCATTTGCTTGCCTGCAAAGCCTAAAGACCTGAGTTCAATTCCCATGTATAAAGTCAGATGCAAAAAGGGGCAACTGGAGTTTGTTTACAGCTGGGGCACAAATTCTCTGTCTCTCTTTTCTATCTTTCTCGCTGCAGATAAATAAATAAAAATATGCAAAGGTTGTTTTCCATACTTGCTTGGCCTGATAGCTTTGAATATGTGGCAATATCATGGTGGAGACTACTGTGGTGAGCACAGGTTCTCACCTCTTGTTGACCAGAAAGCAAAGTGAGAGAGAGAACGATGATCCCTTCAAGGGCATGTCCACAATGAGATATTTCCTCCTACTTGCCTCCATAAATTTAATGTTCTGCTTAGTAATGGCATTTCTTATACTGCCTTAGGCCTTTATCAAAGTCACAAGTCACTGGAAGATTTCTCACATTATGGTGAATTAGTGGTATATTGAGAGCAAACAAATGCAGGGAAATTATTTCTTACTTTGACATAAATTTGGCATGAACATTCTTTTCCCCACTTTTTTCTGTATCTAAAAACATATCATATATTTGAATCGTACCAACTTCACATAGTTATAAAAGATTTATACCATTCATGGTATAAATATATTGTTAGGGGCTAAGTGGGGACATAAATTCAATTTAGAATTAAAATATCACAAGTCAATTGCTCAGTAAATGGTAGGGATAAAATCTTGTAATCAAGCCTTTTAATTTTATTTATTTATTTATTTATTTATTTATTTATTTATTTATTTATTTATTTTGCATATGCTACCTCTTGCTATGATTGTTGTGAATCCAAGAGTGTAAGGGAGAGCATACTTCATTAGTTTTAGTAAATGGCCATAAGGATTTATTTGAGCCATTTTACCTGTCTGTCTCCATGACAACCCTAAGAACAGCATCTAAGTAATGATAATAGAAATGGACTAACTTGCCCACATGGCACTATTCCCCCAGAAAGAGCAATAGGAGGTCTTTCAAAGTGTTTGAACATGACAGAGGCCCCAGTATCTGAGCCTGTGGTTTTCACACCTGATGTAAGAATACTCCCTTTGAGTTCTACATGAGTCCAAATTATCAGATATCAAGTGAAGGCATGTAGAACTCACTAAGCCAAATGCACACTAGGAAACATTTGGGGAGAACCAGCTGGTCATGCATACCCTAGTTCATCTAGGTGCACACAAATCAGGCTGTGCACTAGTTTGCTAGAACTCATGCACCAAACTACCACAGCTTGGATGGCTTACATAGCAGAAATTTGCTTTCTGGGTTCTGGGAATCCCAGAGCAAGGTGTCATCTACAGACTTCCTCTGAGGGCACTCTCCTTCACTGGAGATGGTGCACCCATGTTTCAATGGTGTTTTCATTCTGTACATACCTGCCCCCAAAGTTTGCGTTCTCCAATAAATACCAGTAATGTTAGATTCCTTGCCGACACTAGTGACTGCATTTTAAACTCAGCTACCTATTTAAATATGGAGTCACCTCCATAACAAGTCACATCTTAAATTATCGGGAATTAGGTTATCAACATGATAATTTTAAAAAAGACAAAATTTGGCCTGTAAGTGTCTGCGTGTGTGTGTGTTCCAAGAAATGATACCACTTAACATACATTGGTGTGTACAACTTATTTCACATTCAAAATAATGAAATTCATAACACACACTCCTATATTATAATCTGAGTAGAGAATATATTTTAGATGTTTTTGCACCTGAAACACTAAATGGAACACTGAGTGATTTATCTTTTTTTTTTCTGTTGGATTTTCTTTTCTGTTTCTTTCTTTTTCTCAATTATATTAAACAATTTCCATGATTATAAAAAATATCCCATGGTAATACCCTTCCACCCCCCCCACCCCTTTCCACTTTGAAATTCCATTCTATATCACATCCACTCCCCATCTCACTAAGTCTCTCCTCTATTTGAGTGCTATGATCCTTCCCTCCTCTTATGATGGTCTTGTGTAAGTAGTGTCAGGCACTATGAGGTCATGGATATCGAGGCCAATTTTTTGTATTCCGGGAGCACATTGTAAGGAGTCCTTCCCTTCCTTTGGCACTTACATTGTTTTCACCAGCATAAGACCCTGAGCCTTGGAAGGTGTGATCGAGATGTTACTTGGTACTCTAGTTACTTCTTTCCAGCGCCATGATAACTTCTGAGTTGTACCAAGGTCACTGCCATCTGAAAAAGAAGATTCTCTATGCAAAGTGAGAGTAGCCTTAATATAAGGGTATGAATATTAAGAGAAGTGCTTACTGGGCAATTTGATAAGCATAGAATACACACTTATCCAGACATCAGCAGATGTGACAACCCTAGGGCTCAAGACTACCCCTGATTTAAGTTTTCAGTATCAGGGATGCATTCCTTCCCTTGGAGTGGGCCTCCAGTACAATTGGAGGGCAGTTGGTTTCCACTATGACAGACATACCACTATTGCACCCATTGGCTCATTTGGCCTGGGTGGCCAATTATAAGGCTTGCAGTGTCCACTGTTGAGTATCTTCCCTGGTTGTGTATCTTTCACCCATTGAAATACATGTAGAATGGCTTCATCCTTCTTTCTGTCAGCTTGTCTACATGGAGGAGGTTATTAGGTCTGTTCCAGCAGGATTTCTCAGTGGCATTGCAGCCCAAGTATGTGGAGTCTTCAGCA
Source organism: Jaculus jaculus (assembly GCF_020740685.1). NCBI lineage: Eukaryota > Metazoa > Chordata > Mammalia > Rodentia > Dipodidae > Jaculus > Jaculus jaculus. Next base: position 2,097,438 of record NC_059126.1, read on the forward strand.
ATAGGGTCTTACCATCTATATCTGGTGGGAAACCAAGAACCTTGACAATGGCCTGTAACGTTTTCGGGGTATCAGGAACCTCTCTGGCCAACAACCCACTGGAAGGTATCCTATCCCTGGCACTGAAAATTTTCTAGCAATTATCTATGGCTCCTGAGTGTTCCACTCTCCAAAACTGAAGGATTCCATTTGATACATTTATATCCTCTCAGATTTTGATTAGCCCTCCCTCCACCTTCCCTTTTTTACTCAATCTCCTCCACTGACATCACTTTGGGCCTTTTCACCCTCCTAATCTATTCTTCTACTTACATATATGCAATATCAACCTATTAAGTACCCCACTCTCTTCCCTTTTTATCTCTTTTTTAGCTTACTGGCCTCTGCTACTGAGTTTTTTCCTTCTCACACAGAAGCCTAAACATCTGTAGCTAGGATCCACATATGAGAGAATATGTGGCACTTGGCTTTCTGTGCCTGGGTTACCTCATTTAGTATAATCCTTTCCAGATCTACCCATTTTTCTGCAAATTTCATAACTTCATTTTTCTTTATTGCTGAGTAGAAGGAATTTGGTAGAATTCCTTTTTTTTCTATTTTATGGAAAAGCTTAAGAAGCATTGGTGTTAGCTCTTCCTTCAAGGTGTGGTAAAATTCAGCAGTGAATCCATCTGGGCCTGGACTCTTTTTACTTGGGAGACCAGCTACCACAGTGTTAGGTATTATCTTCTTGTTTTCTAGACCCATTTGATTGAAAGATTATTTTCCAACCTTTCACACTAAGATAGTGTCCATCCTTTGTATAAAGATTGGTTTCTTGGAGGCAACAAATTGAAGGATCCTGCTTTTTAACCCAGTCTGCAAACCTATGTCTTTTGGTGGGGGCATTGAGGCCGTTGATATTAAGAGATATTATTGAAAGGTGTGTATTCATTTTTGCCTTTTTTGGGGTAGTTCTTCCACTTTTACCTTTGCTCACTTGTGTTAACTAGTATTTGAGTATTGTTTGTTTTTTCTCAGTTCCTTATATGTGTGCTTTTCTTTTTCTTCAGCATGTAGGATTCTTTCAAGTATTTTCTATAGAACTGGTTTTGTCTTCAAATAGTCCTTTAGCCTGCATCTGTCATGGAATGTCCTTATTTCTCCATCTATTTGAATGGATAGCTTCTCAGGATAAAGTAACCATGGTCGACAGTTGTTATCTTTCAGAACTTGGAATACATCACTCCAAGCCCTTCTCACTTTTAAAGTTTGTGTTGAGAAATCTGCTGTAATCCTGATACTGTTGCCTTTGTAGGTAACTTGATTTTTCTCTCTGACTGCTTTCACTATTTTTTTCTTTGGTTTGCATGTTTGGTAGTTTGATTATAATATGGTGAGGAGAGGTTCTTTCCATGTTTTGTGTGGCTGGGGTTCTAAAGTATTCCTGTATCTGTAGTGGCACCTCTTTCCCAATTTGGGGGAAGTTTTCTGATATGATTTTGTTGAAGACACCTACGATGCCTTTGGAGTGGAATTCTTCTCCTTCTACTATGCCCTGAATTCGTATGTTTGATCTTTTCATAGTGTCCTGAATATCGTGAAATTCCCAGTCATACTTTTCTATAAGTTTTTCTTTCTCATTTTTTGGTCTGTATTAGATCTGCCACCTGGTCTTCTAGCTTAGATATTCTGTCCTCCCCTTCATTCTACTGGTGAGATTTTCTAGAGTTTTTTATTTCATTACCTGTGTTCTTTATTGCTAGTAATTCTAACTGGTTTCTCTTTGTTTTTTCTATTTCCTTGTTTATATCTAGTATTAACCTCTTTATTTCATTTAATTGGTGTTCTGTGTCCTCTTCACTTCCTTTGATTTCTCCTTTGAGTTCTTTGAGCATATTTATAATCAATCCTTTGAAATGTTTCTCAAGCATTTCCTCTAATTTGTTCTCACTAGAGGTCATTTTTGATGCTTTAATACTTTTTGGTAGATTTATAATGTCTTCATTTTCGGTGTTTCTTGTGTTATAATGTATATGTTTTTGCATCCTGGATTATTTAATGATTGGATTTTCTAGTTAGTTGGGTATTATTAGACGTATCACACTGATTTTATATATCTTCAGGGTAGCAGCTTAGGGTGCTAGGTGTGGCTCTTAATACTCTCAGAGTATCTACAAAAGTGACTGTAGGTGTTGGGTTTGCCTGCTATGAGTGTATTCAAGTAGGCAGAGTGGAACCAAATACAGATACTTTCTAAACTTTAACTAAACAATATACACTTTCAATGAAAAATCACAGACAACCAGATTCTCTGTCTGTTAGGCTGTGTGATGCCTCCCAAACTCCCTTATTCCTGACAGCAAGGATGTTAAAATTTCTGGTCTGTTGAGGTTTCCAACTCAGCTTGTGACCAGGTGAGACCCTTCTCTAATGTATAACAGAAGAGTAAACAAAGCCACTATAAATCAAGAAGCAACAAATAACAAGTGAAAAATACAGCTTATTTAAGAATGTCAATTCTGACCATCTATCAGATTTAACATATAATTTATCCTGATATGGAAGGTGCAATTAGCACTTCTGATTCAGGCCTATATACCAGGTTTATTGGGTGGATACTGACCTGTTGTAATACCAGTTACCTTTTGTGATGATTTTGTTCTCAGTTATGCTGCTACTGCTTGTGTCCCACTGTTGGTTCAAGTAGTTGTGGCCAGCTCCCTGGACCACTGCTTTGTTCTCTAGAGCTGGGTACTGGCGGTGGGGGAGTGAGGCTGCAGATGCTGCTCTAGTTCTCTCACTGTTGAACATGTTCTTGTACCTTGTGATCTGCTCCTCCGTTGTTCACTGCCATGCTCCCTTCATGCTTCTTGAGTTCGTGGAAAACTCTAGTGTGAGTGGAGAATCCCCTTGCCTGGCTTTTCCTGAAGCTCAAGCCGAGCCTGGCAACTGGCTGGTGCATAACCGCTCTAGTTCTGTAACCTGTTGGAGCAACTTGTGCTGGCCTGTGTGGGTTCTGCATGCTCTGGATCTCTCCTACTTCTCCACTGCCATTTCAATTTCATATACACCTCACATTTTAGTAAAAGTATGTATTTTGCTGGGTTTTTTTTTTTGCTCCCCCCCCCCCATGGCCATGGTGTTCATACATACGTGTGTTTTCCTTAGTCTACTGAAGTTATTTTTGAAGGTAGACTATACCTACACTTGCTGCTTATGTCTACTAAGACTGTTTCTCAGTGGTGGCCATAAGCACACTTGCATTTAAAGTCTACTATTTATGAATAGTGCCAGTGCCTACACTTTCCTATCAGAGTCTCTAAAGATTTCTCATAGTCGAATTAGTATATTGTTGGTCATAGTTAACAAATTTTATATCTAAATGTTGGCCATTCTTACACTTTCTCATCAAATCTACTAAGGCTATTTCTCAATAAGAACTATTGCAGACTTGCTATTCATACTCTAATATGGGCATTTCCCAATGAAGGCTACTTACAGACTTGTTTCTCAGAGACTACAAATTCTATCAATTACTGCAATTATTACACTTCTAGTTCAGAAACTTCTGAGTTTATTTCTCAATGATATCTGTTTGTATACATGTTGGACAGAGTCTGCTCAGGCTTTTTCTTAACCAGGGTCATTCTTACTCATGTATAACACAGTCTTTGAAGTCGCTTTCCAAAAGAGGACAATTGTAGCAATTGCTGCTTAATGGACAAGTAACTAATGATCAATGGTGGCTGTACTAGTAAAGAGTTTCTTTAGATAATTGTTCAATGATGGACAATCCACCACTTGCCAGCATTTGCTTATAACAGATCCCAACACTTGCTGGTCAGTGTATTCTAAAGTATTTTCTCCTTGAGGAAATTACTACCTATTATGGACAGATACTACTAAAGTTGTTGCTCAATAGGGGCTATTCCTCCACCTGTTGATCCAATTTTGATGCCATTTTCTGAGCGTGATTATTCTAATTGTGGTCAAAGACTACTCTGTCTATTTCTCAATGATGGCAACATATAAAATTGCTCATCAGAGTGGAATAATGCAATACCTAAATGAGGGACATTCTCACACTTCTGGTCAGAAATAACAAAGGCTATTCCTCAATGAAATCAATCCTTAAACTCACTGGTCAGAGTATACTAAGTTAGTTTCTCAAGGAGATCAATTTTACACTTGCTGTTCAGAGTTTTAAAATGTCATTCATGAGGGAGAACTCTACACTTTCTGGTCCAAGGATAGAATGGTTTTCATCAATGATTGTAGTTATACCCCTGATGGTGAGAGTACTTAGGCTATTTCTTAATTAGGATGATTCCCAGACTTGTTTGTCAGAATGTGCTTTGGATATTTCTCAGTGAGGGCCATGCATTGCCTTTCTGGTCTGAAACTCTGAAGTGAGTTCCTCAATGAGGGTACTTTGAAACTCTCTGGTCCAAGACTACATAAGCTGTGTTTTAATATTTAGTTATTTACACATTAGCAGAGGGAGCAAGGAAAGATGGATAGAATTTTCATGCCATGTATTCAGCTACTACAAATGAACTCCAGACATATGCAATATTTTGTGAATCTGGCTTTATCTTCATACTTTGGAATTGAACTTGGAATGTTAGGCTTTGCAGCCAAGCATCTTAACTGGTGAGCTATATATCCACCATCTAACCTACTTATTAATGAGGACAGTTCCAACATTGCTGGTAAGTCACTAGTAATTATGTATCTCCATGAAGGCATTTACAGTTGCTCATCAAAGTCTACTAAGTCCAGTTTTCCATGAAGAAAATTTCTACATTTTCTTCCAAGTCATCTAAGACCCTTTAAATGAAGTCTATTCCTACAATTGCTTTTAAGCATCTGTGAAGTCTATGTTTAAACAGAGGTCATTTCATATCCTTGTTCATAGTTGAGTATTTTTCACATTTTATTTTATTGTTTATTTATTTAAGAGGGACAGGGAGAAAGAGAGAGAGAGAAAGAATGAACATGGGCCTGCCAGGGCTTCCAGCCACTGGAAATGAACTCCAGACACATGTGCCACTTTATACATCTGGTTGACATGGGTCCTGGGGAAATGAACCTGGGTCCTTTGGCTTTGAAGGTTTTGCCTTAATCACTAAACAATCTCTCCAGTCCCATAGTTGAGTATTTTTCAATGATAGTGAGTCCCACACAGTCTTTTCAGGCTATGAAAGCAATTCCCCAATGAGGGCTATTACTACACTTGCTGTTCGAGTATATTAAAGTATCTGCTCAATGACAAACATTCCTACCTTTGCTGGTCCAATTTTATCAAGCCTTTATTTGAATGAAAGATGCTTAATGCACATGCTTGTTTATGAATTCTATTTCTGAATGAGGGTGATTAATCTACTTGTTGATCAATAACTGCAATGAAATTTCTCAATAAGGGCTATGCCCTCAATTGCTACTCAGAGACCAGTGAGGTCATATATTAGTGAGGGCCATTTGTGCCCTTGCTGGCAGAGATAATAAAGGCTATTTTTCAAAAAGACTAATTCCTACACCTCCCAGTCAACATATACAAAGGTAATATTTCTATATGAGCAATTGCAATGTATGCTGGTCAAAGTCTTTTCATGTACTTTTAAAAATGTGACCCTTTTCTAATTTTCCAAAATTTCCCAATGTATTGAATCCATTACACAAACAGGGTAACTTGTTTCATTGTTGATAGTAGTCAGGTAATATTTCCCAATGAAGGCTATTCTACACATTCTGTTCTGTATTTACAAAGGCAATTAACAATGCAGGCCATGCTAGCATTCACTGGTCAGAGATTGCTATGGCTATTTTACCACACATGTGATTTCTATACTTGGGGGTCCAAGTCACCTACGGTATCTGTACTTCATCCAGATTTTCTACAGTCCTGGGGCAAATGCCAAGGCTAGCCTATAAATCTTTGGATTCATATCAACTAAACTTGGCTTGTTATTTAAAAGGTACTCTTGAACACCCACTTGCTAATTTTTCAAATCTCTCTTCTATTATAGCCATCACGTTTTATTGTCATAGGAACAAAATATGATATAAAATAGATATTGTGATACACCCCCATAATTTGTACTTTCTGCTGCTTTCAACTTTAATACCAAGGCCATTTGTTTCTCCCACACTTATCATTTTACTCTGACATCCATGTTGTTAAACTGCATTACACTCGTGAAACGAGGTACAAGGATAGCCAAAAATTCAAGTAATGCACCTGATCAGGCTACATTTATTGAGAATGCTTCTATGAGTACAGGAAATCTATTCATTTAATCACAGAGAAAGGTAGATGAATGAAAAAGGGAATGGGAAGTGAAAGAGATACTAAGCAGAGAGGTCATGATGTCAGCTGAAAAGGAAAATATAATTGAGAATGGAGTCTTTGTGATTCTTGACCCATCCTGAAAGATTTGTTGATGTGGTCCTCATCTTGAGGTCACCTATAAATGTTAAATAATAGTGGAATATAGGTGATAAGGTTCAGTACATGAGCTTTTTCAGGAGAAGAAATGAAATAGTATAAGAGTTTTACAGCAAAGATGCATAAAATTATGATGACAAAACCTTATACCACAGGAGGCCATCTGAGGCTACCTATGTACAAGTTACATTTGCATATCTCCAAGGATTTGCCAAGATGTGATTATTATGGTATTGAGCATAGAGTTGTAGAGTTTTCTGTATACTTTAAGGGTTAAGGAAGAAAGCACCAGGAAAGTTACAGGTACCTGGGAGCCACCCATAGAGATGTTGAACTTCATTGACAAACAGGAGTTATTTTTTAATGGAAAGAAGCCCATTGGCAAAAAAAAAAAAAAAAATTATAGAAACATAACAACAGTGTTTCAAATGCATTCAGTTACTAAAATTTATGAAAATATTTTTAAAAACCTTCACTTACCAAGTCCCTTAACTTCTTTTGAAAGTTACACACACCTGGCATCTATCTTACATCAATATTATTATCGTTTACATGATCTACACTGTACTCTCTCATAGCATATTCCTTTTGCAAGTATTAATAATTTGTGAATTATTAAGATAACATTAGCAACTCCAATTTTTATGTATTGAGCTTTTAAATTAATTTTATCTACTCACTAAATGGTGGTCTTCATGGAGGACAGTTGTCTGAGAAATACAATGAAATGGAGAAAATAAAGTTAATTGTGTTTACTTAATACTCTTAAAGAATTAGGCTGTTGCATTTTGGGCTTCATTGGGAATGACAAACCACAGTTAATTGCTCCCAAACATGGTTATTATTAACAAAGAAAACATGACAGTGACTTTACCTGTCTTGGTGACATCTAGAATATTTTGATTGGGAATGCCATGATTCTTTGTCAGCTTGTTGTATTCTGCCATCACAACTGTCAACCAAGGTTACTTTATCCTGCAAAACTATCCATTCAAATCTATGGAGAAATAAGGACATTCCATGACAAAAGCAGGTTAAAGGAGTACTTGAAGACAAAACCAACTCTACAGAAAATAATTGAAAGAATCCTCCATGATGAAGAAAAAGAAAAGCACACATAAAATGAACTTGGAAAAAAACAAGAAATATTCAAATACTAGTTAACACAAGAGAGCAAAGGTAGAACTGGAACCACAAAAAAAAAAAAAAAGGAAAACATAAATACACACCTTTCAATAATATCTCTTAATATCAATGGCCTCAATGCCCCAACAAAAAGACATAGGTTTGAAGACTGGGTTAAAAAGCAGGATCCTACAATTTGTTGTCTCCAAGAAACTCACCTTTCTACAAAGGATGGGCATTATCCTATGGTGAAAGGTTGGAAAATGGTGTTTCAAGGAAATGGGATTATAAAACAAGCAGGGGTTTCTATCCTAATATATGACATGGTAGACTTCAGTCCAATGTTAGTCAAGAAAGATAAGGAAGTTCACTTTATATTGATTAAGGGCACACTCCAACAGGATGACATTACAATCCTAAACATATGCATCTACCATGGGGGCTCCCAAATTCATCAAACAAACACTATTAGAACTAAGGTCACAGATAACACCAAACACAGTGGTGGTGTGTGATTTCTACAACCCACTCTCATCAATTGACAGGTCATCCTTGGAAAAACTAAACAGAGAGGCATCTCTACTAAAAGAGGTCATAGAAGGAATGGACCTAACAGATATATACAGGACATTTCATCCAAAGGCTGCAGAATATACATTCTCTTCAGCAGCACATGGAACATTCACTAAAATAGACCATATATTAGAACACAAAGTAAATCTTAAAATTCAGGAAAATTGAAATAGTTCCTTGCATTCTATCTGACCACAATGGAATTAAACTACAAATCAATAGAAAGAAAGGCTATAGAGCATACACAAATCATGGAGACTAAACAATACCCTACTAAATGATGAATGGGCCAATGAAGAAATCAAGAAGGATATCAAAAAATTTATAGAGTCAAATGATAATGAGAACACAAAATACCAAAATCTCTGGGACACAATGAAGGCAGTGCTAAGAGGTAAATTTATAGCTTTAAGTGCCTATATTAAGAAATTAGACAGGTGGCAAGTAAATGACCTAATGTTTCATCTTAAAGCCTTGGAGAAAGAAGAACAAGGCAAACCAAAAATCAGTAGACGGGAAGAAATAATAAACATTAGGGCAGAAATTAATGAAATAGAAACAAAAAACAATCCAAAAAATTAATGAAACAAAGAGTTGTTTCTTTGAAAGGATAAACAATATTGATAAACCCTTAGCAATTCTGACCAAAAGAAAGAGAGAAGAGACACAAATCAATAAAATTAGAGATAAAAAAAGGTAACATCACAATAGATTTCAGAGAAATTCAAAAAAATCGTAGGGGTATACTATAAAAGCATATACTCCACAAAGCATGAATATCTGAAAGAAATGGATGATTTCCTTGATTTATATGACCTACCTAAATTAAATCAAGATGAGAGTAATCAATTAAATAGACCAATAGCAAGCATGGAGATCCAAACAATTATCAATAATCTCCCAACTAAAAAATGAGTTGTAATGTGCATGAGTAGAATGGTTAACAAGCTAGAGTGACACCTGGATAGAGGAAAAATGGAGATGGAGTAGAGGAAGTGACAGAATTAAGGGGTAAACTGAGGAACAAACTAAGGGGGTGATAGGGTAAGAGAGGGAGATGAGGATGGAGATTCACAAAACTAAAGATGGCATGAATCAGTATTATTAAAAAAAAAACTACTTTGGTAAACACTTAAAAGACATAAATCTGAGAGAGAAAGAGAGAGATAGAGAGAGATTTAAGGGGTTGGGGGCTGGAGGGCAGTACTCAGCAGGGGTGGAGAAATCTTTAACCTAAAACCATAGTCCATAGCTAGTAAGTCCCAGAACCAAAACTAGATTATCCCATACAGTGAGCTTTTGATCAGGAGGGCCCATGAGTCCTCCAAAACACTGCAATCCACTCCAGAGCACTTGATTAGTCTCTAGAACCAAATGGTAAATCCCTATTACTGAAGACACCATGGGCTGCAGTACCAAAACATTGAAAGGTCAAGTTGGACAAGGTATACTCTAAGGGTGACTGATGTATTCATGACCCTGCAGTGAACACTGATACTCCACTGGGAAGGAACCTAAGAGGAATGGGTATGTGTGGCAGGGGGCAGGGGACATGAGTAGAGCTCAATGGGAATCTGACCAATATGAGTATGCTCATATACTGAAGGTCTCAATTTAAAAGAAAAAGAATAAATGCTCCTCCAAATTTTCTGGTATTCTTCCTGGGTTACATTACTACTTTCACCTTTTCAAACCTCTGCAAGTAGAACCCAGTTATCTAGGAAAGCTTAACCAAGCTGGTATAGTTCCCAGCAGCATGAATTGTCTTGCTTCCTCACTATGGACAGCTGATCTGAGGTCCCATCATCAGGGCTTTCCCACTGTGGTGGACTGGGGGCTGAAATTACTCCCTTAAATGAGTTGTCAGGTATGTGGTTCCAACAATGAAATGGTAAATGATGTGCTTATCTTCACTCAAACTCCATCATGTTTCATTCTTCTACACATCAGCTGACCTGTAGTCTTAGTGTGGCCTGAAACTCAATGCAATCTTCCTACATGTGCCTCCCAAGTTCTGGGATTGGGAGCCACCATGCACGCCTGGGTTTTCTCCACATTTCATGATTACACATTATTTACAGCTCCTTTGATTTCAATGATTGGCTGTAGATTTGTAGTGTTCAAAAACAGACAATTGTATTTCGACTTTCCACTGCAGAAGCCACTGCACACCATTGATATACTTCTCTGCATTATTTGAAATTCTCACCTGCACCAAGTCCCCTGTGCCACATGATGTCTTTGTTAAAGGGCAGGTATAATTCCTTTGGCTTGCATGTATGTATGTGTGTGCATGCACGTGTAAGAAAGAAGGGGTAGTGAGTATAGTGTAGTATATTTTATGTATGTGACTTTGTGTCACCCCACATGCTCACCAAACATCTGGTGTCCACACCATTTCTTTTCTCTCTAATTTTATTTTGAGTCAAAGTCGCCTTTTATTTCATTGAGAACTTGGAGGAAGGCTCTGAGTAACTTAGGTTCTCTGGTATCTAGTGGGACTGGGGTAACATGTCCGTTTGACAATGCCCAGCTGTTTGACATGGGATCTGGATAGATCATGCAAACCCTGGCAGGCTTGGACCCCATTTAGATTTCATGCTTGCACAAGAAGAATACATAACTACTAAACAACCTCTCCCTAGCCCCAGCGCTATAAATTTCCACATGCTCATTTTACAGTATCAGAAATTATTTCCATAATCATCCTTAAGGTTGATAAATGGATTTACTATCGATGTATGTATATTTGTGAAAGTGATAATTTGTTAATAATAAGGAAGGTAGAAGAGTTGGTGGAAGAATGTGTAAACCATAAAGGAAGGGAGGGAGTGGAAGGGATATAAGGAAGAGGAACAATGGGAGGTGTGGAAGGATTGGCCAAATGCTCTTCCCCTGCTGGGATTGTCTGTAGTTTTTACAATGAAGAAATGTCTGAGGTCAATTTACTTCATAAAAAATAGAGGTGCATTTAACTCCTAGCTTTGGAGTGTGAAAGTCCAAATAATTCCCCTGATGCTCTGAATAGAGTCCTCTTTGACTGTGTCTCCTGATGGCAGGTGACAATGGCAAGATTCTGTATGGGAGGAAGAAGTAGCATCACTAATCAGAAAGTCAGAGAGAACATGGAACACCCCTATCCTGTCCAAGGTCTTTATTTCTGGTTATTAACTATTAACTGGAAAACAAGTTCATTAGTACCTTTGAACCAGAAATGATGGGATGAAGAAAGGAGTCTTGTGACTTTCAAGTTGGACATTCAGGTATTCAGCAGTGACTAAGAGATTATAGTGACCTGACTAATCCTAACTTCAGGTCTCAGTAGGTAAAATGTAATGGTGAGATACTATGGAGGAGCACAGTTACTGAAAGTGTTTCAGGAGGTGGACATTCAGGCTTTCAGTAGTAGCTAAGAGATTCTAATGAGGTAACTTTCTCCAACTTCAGTCTCAGTATGTAAAGATGTAATGGTTAGATACTCTTTGGAGGGGCACAGTTGTTAAATGTGTTTCCTGAACAGCAAGTTAGCATAGATACATAGGTGTGATGCCAAATAGCCCCATTTTCCTCAGCTGTGTTAGTCAGAAATGCTGTGATAAAATACCTGGGGAAATTGACTTATAAGGAGAAAGATTAATTTTAGATTATATATTCCAAGATTATAGTCAAGCTGGAGAGATGACTCAGTGATTAAGGTGCTTGCCTGCAAAGCATAAAGACTTGAGTTCAATTCCCATGTACCTGCATAAAGTCATATACAAAAAGGGGGCATCTAGAGTTTCTTTGCAGCAGCTGGAGGCCCTGAGGCACGCATTCTCTGTATTTCTTTTCTATCTTTCCCTTACTGCAAATAAATAAATAAAAATGTTCAAAGGTTGTCTTCCATACTTGCTTGGGCTGATAGCTTTGAATATGTGGCAATATCATGGTGGAGACTGTGTGATGAGCACAGGTTCTCACCTCATATTGACCAGAAAGCAAAGGGAGAGAAAGATGGTCATCTTCAAAGGCATGTTCACAATGAGATATTTCTTCCTTCTTTGTCTCCATACATTTAAGGTTCTGTTTAAGGATTACATTTCCCATACTGCCTTAGGCCTTTATCAAAGTCACAAGTCACTGCAAGATTTCTTCACATTATGACTAATTTGTGTGATATTGAATGCAAACAAATGCAGGGGAATTATTTCTTACTTTGACCTCTAATATGGCATTAACATTCTTTCCCCACTCTTTTTCTGTATCTAAAACATATCATATGTTTGAACAGCACCATGTTCACATAGTTATAAAAAGGTTGAGACCACTCCTGGCATAAATATATTGTTAGGGGATAAGTGGGGACATAACTTCAATTTAGAATTAAAATATCACAAGTCAATTCCTCAGTAAATGGTAGTGATAAAATCTCCTTTTAATCGAGCCATTAAAAAAATTTTTTTTTGCATATGCTACCTCTTGCTATGATTGTTGTGAATCCAAAAGAAGAAGGGAGAGCAAACTTCATTAGTTTGGGTGAATTACCATAAGTATTTATTTGAGCCATTTCAGCTGTCTGTCTCCATGAAAACCCTAAGAACAGCATCCAAGGAATAACAGAAATGATGTAACTTGCCGACATGGCACTCTTCTCCCCAGAAAGTGCAATGGCAGGTCTTTCAAAGTGCTTTAATATGACAGAGGGCCACTACTTGTGTCCGTGGTTGTCATGCCTGAGGTACGCATACTACCTTTGAGTTCTACATGAGTCCAAGTTATCAGATATCAAGTGAAGGTATGTAGAACTCAATAAGCCAAATGCACACTAAGAAACCTTTGGGGAGAACCAGCTGGTCATGCATTCCCTATTTCATAGAGGTGCACACAAATCAGTCTGTGCACTAATTTTCTAGAGCTCATGCATAAAACTACTACAGCCTGGATGGCGTACATAGCAGAAATTTGCTTTCCTATAGCATTCCATTCAGGGAGTCCCAGAGACTTCCTCTGAGGGCACTGTCCATAGTTGGAGATGGTGCACCCATGTTTCAATGGTGTTCTCACTTTGTACATCCTGCCCCCAAAGTTCTGTTCTCCAGTTAATACCAGTAATATTAGATTCCTTGTATACCCTAATAACTGAATTTTTTACTCACCTACCTTTTTAAAAATGGAGTCAACTCCATAACTAATCACATCTTAAAGTATTAGGAATTAGGTTTTCAATGTAATAATTTAACAGTAGACAAAATTTGCCCTGTAAGTCTGTGTGTGTGTGTGTGTGTGTGTGTGTGTGTGTGTGTGTGTGTATGTTCAAAGAAATGATACCACTTAACATTCATTGTTGTGTACAACTTATTTACCATTCGAAATAATGAAATTCATAACACACCCTCCTATAGTATAATCTGAGTAGAGAATATATTTTAAATGTTTTTGCACATATTACACTAAATGAAACACTGAGTGATTTATTTGTGTGCTTCAATTTAATGTAGATTTGCATTGGGTTTTATGAAAACTCATAAAATTTTTAAAATAAACTTTCTGAAGTACCTATACTTCAGAAGCATGAAACTTTGCCTTAAATACATTATGTTAAGCAAATAAAAATTCAGGTGAACACTATTGTTCAGAGTCTACTTTATGTAAAAGTTTCCATTAGCCTCTTGCCACTAATATTGTTAACATACCAGTTTACACTCTTATCTGTGCTTTAACATCAGTTCACTTCTATAACACATGGGATGGGAGGAAGAAACAAAGAAAGGGATAGAGTGTGAAAGGGAAGGCCACAATGGAGGCATAGGAGGAAGAGTGAGGAGGAAGGAAGACATGAAAGAGGAAAGAGGAAGAGGGAAGAAGGGAAAGAATGAAGCAAGGAAGGTACGAAGGAGTTTTTACAATTACTGCCCCTGCTGAGGCAAACATCTGACCAGAAGCAACTTATGGAGGGAAAGTGTTTATGAAGGCTTATAGAATCTGTGGAACCTTGTGTGCTGGAAGAAACTGGCCCACTTCAGCATACATCCACAACAGAGAGAAAAACCAACAACAGCAAACATGATCATCAATAGCCAAATAAAAGCCTCTTTGTGTACCTAGCAGGGCTAAACTGTGATCAGCCCCAAGTAAAAAGTCTTCTCCAGCAGGGCTCTACCTGCTAAAGATCAAGGAGGAAGCTTATTCAAGACATCTTGAATCTTGGAGCTGCAGAGATGGCTCAGCATTTAAGGTGCTTGCCTGCAAAGCCTAATACCATGGATTTAATTCCGGAGTGCCCAAGTAAAGTCAGATGAAAAAAGTGGCACATATATCTAGAGATTGTTTGCAGTGGCTAGAGGTTCTGGCATTCCATCCCCCCCCCATCCCACAACCATTGGCAAATGAATATTGAAAAAAAATACCTTAGTGTCTGGAGGATATATATTTAATTCAAACCATCACAGGATTGAAGGGAGAAAGAAACAAAGGAAGAGAGGGAGGAGGGAAGGAGGGAGAAAGTGACCAATGGCGCATGAGGGAAGACATACTTTAGATCCTTTCTGTAAATAGGTCTGTAAATAAACTGAACCAGAAGATACCCCTGAGAAAATGCAATCTGTCCTAGAGGTTCTAGACACAGCATAGAGCTTTCTGAAATGTCGCTTGAAACATTGGTCTCTAGCTAAAACCAACCCTCAAGCCTGAGAATACACAGTGCTCTGAAATTGGCAGTGGTTCCCTTGGACATTGTCCAGCCTTTCCCCTTGTCAGAATGCACTTATGTCCAATGAATCCCTTGGAAACTGAGCACTCTCCCACATTAAAGTTGTCCTCTTCCCAACTGAACAATAAACTGTCTTCTAAACTAAACAGTGTGTCATCTCTGAATTCTCTGATGTAAACGAGAAGGGCCAGGGAGCTCAGGTTGCATGCATAGTGAGATCAAAGGAACAAGCTCACTCACCCCTTGTGCCCACCCTACTGGCTCTCCTTGTGTACTAAATTTTGTGGCCTCATCTCACAAGTGTGAAGATACCTGTGTCTGGTCACGTCCAATTCATAACATGGAGAAGCTCAGGCAGCCCCAGAGAGCAGGGCACCAGTAATGTATGCATGCTCTTGATGCAGAAGGCACAGCTCTCACTTCGAAGACAAATAAGAGGTAGTTTATTCTGAAGGCAAATATGAGTGATCATGGCCTGGAAACACAGATTGTGGTGACCTCAAACTATATGTTTTGATATGCTAATAGTTTCATGAAGTTTTTAAAGAAACAGCAAAAAGACGGTCGTGAACTAAAGCACTTTTCAAATACACTGGCTGAAGGATCAGTATGAAAGTTATAGCAAAATGGGGAATTCACTATAGGTGTCAGATGTTATCTGATGACATTCTTGGTCCTTGGATTGGTGGAAGCTCAGGTGTCTGTTCTAATGTTACAAAAAGGATCACACCTAATCCATTAGAAGTCTGTTAAGTTAGACACAGAGGTAGGCAATAAGTGGCTACTGAGAGGCTAAAGGAAGCCCAAGGTAATCTGGCTGTGATCCTGCAACATTCCACCTCTACAGGAGATCTATGGATTCACTCATACTTCTGTGAGGCCGATGCAGCACTTTCTTGGAACTTTATTTCACAGTATCTGCTCACAAAATGACACCCTTGTACTATGTTAAGCACAGGGTCAGCCGTTAAACAGATCTCTCGCTATGTCAAGCTGGAAGAGAGCAATCCCCCCTTCTTTTAGCTTTCCCTCCTGACAGTCTCAGTGCCAATGGGCTATGTCGCGGGATGCTTCTCTTACTTCATGTACCTGCTGTAACCACATGAAGTCTGGGAAGAGAGTACAACTTGGCAGGCACTGTCAAACTCCACACAGAAAACCCTACCTCGCCCCCTTCTCTCCTACCCCTCTTTTTCCTTTTTCCTTGTCCCTCCTTCCCAATTCCATTCTCTCTTATTTTTTAATGTATTAGTTTTCTTTTCAGCAATTAGTACCATTGTTTAGGCTCATCCATGACCTACCCCTTCCCAATGGCCCCTCCTTGTTGAGATATATGGGTCGTGCATTGTGGAGTTAGCCCACAGTTATTGGTATGATAAATGTCTCTCCATATCATGACCCAACATGTGGCTCTGAAATTCTATCCTCCCCCTCCTCCAAAATATTTCCCTGAGTCATGTTGGGTTCATTTTTGTTTTGCTTCAGTGCTGAGGTGTTGGGGGCCTCTGAGGCTCTGGCTCTCTGATTTGGTAGGAGTTGATTTTTCTCTGTGTTGATCT
Organism: Jaculus jaculus; assembly: GCF_020740685.1. Classification (NCBI taxonomy): domain Eukaryota; kingdom Metazoa; phylum Chordata; class Mammalia; order Rodentia; family Dipodidae; genus Jaculus; species Jaculus jaculus. The sequence goes on from NC_059126.1 coordinate 2,113,813, forward strand.
CCTTCCTCTTTGTACTGGTATCCGGTTCATAAGAAAAGCAGCACACTTGCTTGTTTTGCCAATTTTCCTTAGTTTCAGTTGGACCCCTTCGGAGGTATGAAGGGGCAGCTCTCTCCTTAGTATCTGCATCTATCTGAAAAAGAGAAGCAGATTCTCCAATGGAGAGTAAGTTAGCACCCAGAAAATTGAGATAACACTTACTTTTTTAATACAGAGTTTAATAGGTGTAGGCCTTCTTGTACCCCATGATTGATGGTAGCTTGATATTGGAGAGTGAGCTTGTTTGGATATGGTTCAGGCTTGTTTCCCAGCTCCACCTAAGGGTCCTGTACCACTGAGGGGATCACTTAGCCAAATCAAGAAGAGTTGGTTCCCCACCATGGCTGTGTGCCACTATTGCACTTGTGTGGGCATCACATCAGGTTATTTGTTGCTAGTTAGGATAGAACATGAGTTGCTTGGACAGATATTGGTCATTTCCCCTAGTCGCCAATGTAGCACCTTCTGGCACTAGACATGCTGACTGTCTGGGGACTGACTCTCTCCTGGCTTCCAGCCATGTCATTCCATTTTACGTGTCAGCTGCATATGGAGTCTTCAGCAATAGGGTCTTACCACTGGCCTTTGATGGGTCATCAAGTACTCTGACTGAAGTCTGTCATTGTTTTGGGAAACCTTGTAGTTTTCTCTGATCAAAAGCTCATTGTGTATGATAGCACCATGCTTGTAGTGGGGGTTACAGGTCAGTGCCGACTAAGAAAATAAGGAAAAAAATAACTAATATACAAGAGTTAGAGAGGAGGGAGAGAGTAGGGGGAGTGGGAGAGGGAAGGAGGGAAGATGTAGAAGTTTTAGGTTAGAATTGATTCTACCCTCTCCAATGTCTTGTGGTTCAAGTGTTTTCTATAAGGGCCTAGTGAAGGTTCAGCCATTTGCTCTGCCTTTTAGGAAGTAGAATTTTATGGTACCATTGCTGATTGGGTCCAGATTAGTATTTCTCACCCCTTTGATGCCCTCCACTCCAGCCCCATCCATCCTAGTGTCTAGTCCACAAGGTGCTTGCTGGGTATGTAAGGCATCTTGGGTAGATTCAGGTAAGGTGTTGTAGATGAGTGAGACTATGTGTCCAATTTTTTTCTGTGATTGGGAAAGTTCACTGAGAATGACCTGTTCCAGGTTCAACCATTTTTCCTCAAATTTCTTTGTGTCATATTTTCTTATAGCTGTATAGAATTCCATTGTGTAGATATACCACATCTTCATTATCCATTCTTCTAATGATGGACATCTGGGTTGATTCCAGCTTTTAGCTATTACGAATTGAGCCTCTACAAACATGGTTGAGCAAATCTCTCTGGCCTGTGGTTTGAAGGTGTTAGGGTACATGCCTAGTAAGGTATAACTGGGTCTGTTGGCAATTCTATAGTCAGCTTTTTCTGGAGTGTCCATATTGGTTTCCAGAGTGGTTGTACCATCCTACATTCTCACCAACAGTGAATGAGTGTTCCTGCTTCTCCACATGCTCACCAGCATTTATTTTCATTTGATTTTTTGATGTTGGCTATCCTTATTGGGGTAAGGTGGAAACTCATAGTTGTTTTAAATTGCATTTCTCTGATGATTAGGGATGATGAAAATTTTCTTAAGTGTGTGTTTGCCATTTGTATTTCTTCCTCTGTGAACTGCCTGTCCAGCTCTTTGCCCCATTCTGTGAGTGCAGTGTTTGACTTCTTACCACTTATATATTTGAGTTCTTTGTAGATTCTACAGATTAGGCCTCCGTGAGTTGGATAACCCACAAATATTTTCTCCCATTCTGTGGGTAATCTATTGGATTTGCTTATTATATGCTTGTCTGTAAAGAAACTCTTCATCTTCATATGATGCCATTGGTTGAGTGACTGTTTAAGAACTTGAGCCACTGGGGTTTTGTTCAGGAAGTCTTTTTCCATTCCTATATTGTGGAAAGTACTTTCTAAATTTTCTTCCAGCAGTATTGGAGTTTCTGGTCTTTTGTTGAGGTCTTTGATCCATTTGGATTTAAGTGTAGTGCATGGTGAAATGTGTGGATCAAGTTTCTGTTTCCTGCTTGTGGTTATCCAGTTTGTCCAGCACCATTTGTTGAAGATGCTGTCTTTTTTCCAGCCTATATTGTTCTGGCCTTTGGCAAATATCAAGTAGCTATAGTTGCTTGACCCAAAATCCGGGTCCTCAAGTCTTTTCCATTAGTCTGTTCTCCTGTTTTTATGCTAGTACCACAGTGTTTTTATTACTATGGCTTTGTAGCATAGCTTTAGATCAGGTATGGTGATGCCACCAGAAGTATTACTTTTGCTGAGTATATGTTTGGATATGTGAGGCCTTCTGCTTTTCCATATGAAATTTGAGATCATTTTTCCTATCTCTGTGAAAACACTGCAGGGATTTTAATTGGAATTTCATTAAATCTATATATTGTCTTTGGCAGGACGGTCATCTTCAAAATGTTAATTCTGCCTATCCAGGAGCATGGGAGGTCTTTCCATCTTCTCAAGTCGTCCTCAATTTCTTCTCGAGTGTGTTTATATTTTTGTTGTACAGATCTTTTACTTCCTTGTTTAACGTTATTCCAAGGTATTTTTGTTGTTGTTGTTGTTGCTACTGAAAATGGGATTATGTCCCTTATTTCTTTTTCTGTATCTTTGTCATTTGCATACAGAAATGCTACCTATTTTTGTGCATGGATTTTGTATCCTGCTACTTTGCTATAGGAGTTAATCCCCTTCAGGACTTTTGGGATGCAGTATCTCGGATCTCTTACATATACAATCATGCCATCAGCTAATAGAGCTAACTTAACTTCTTCCTTTCCAAATTGTATCCCTTTTATTTCCTTCTCCCGTCTTATTATTTGATTTAGGACTTCCAGAACTATATTGAAAAGCAAGGGTGAGAGAGGACATCCCTGTCTTGTTCCTGATCTTAATGGGAATTCCTCCAGTCTCTCTCCAGTAAGTATTATGTGGGCCAATGGAGCTTTGTATATTACTTTTATTATGTTAAGATGTGAACCGACCATGCAGATTCTCTCCAATGTTTTGATCGTGAAGTGATGTTGTATCTTGTCAAAGGCCTTTTTTGCATCTATCAAAATCACCATGTGGTTTTATGGTTAACCTTGTTTATGTGATGTATAACATTGACAAATTTTCATATGTTGAACCACCCTTGTGTTCCTAGGGTAAATCCCACTTGGTCAAGGTGGATTCTGCTTTTGATGTTTTGTTGGATTCAGTTTGTGAGGATATTGTTTACAATCTTTGCATGTATGTTCATTAGGGAAATAGGCCGGTAGTTTTCTTTTCTTGTGGCATCTCTGCCTGGTTGTGGGATTAGGGTGATACTAGCTTCATAGAAGGAGTTGTGTAGCTTTCCCTGTTCTCCAATTGTGTGGCACAGTTTAAGGAAGATTGGTTTGAGTTCTTCCATGAAGGTTTGATAAAATTGGGCTGAGAATCCATCTGGTTCTGGACTCTTCTTTTTGGTGAGGTTTTATTACTTTTTCAATCTCCATGAGTGTGATCAGTGCATTGAGGTGATTAATCTACTCTGAGTTTAGCTTTGGTACATTGTATGTGTTCCAGGAATTTATCCATCTCCTCCACATTTTCCACTTTTATGAAGTAGAGGTTTTTGAAATAAGTACTGATGACTTTCCCAATTTCACTTATGTCTGTTGTGATCTCTCCTTTTTCATTTGAATTTTGTTAATTTGGAGCCTCCCCTTTTTTGCTTCCTCAAATTGGCCAGCGGTTTGTCAATCTTGTTTACTTTTTCAAAGAATCAGCTCTTTGTTTTGTCAATTGCCTTAATTGTTTCCTTGGTTTCCAACTCATTAATTCTGCTCTGATTTTAATTATTTCTTTACTTCTGGAGCACTTTCGGTTGGATTTTTCTTATTTTTTCAGTGCCTTTAGGTGGATGGTGAGGTTATTGATTTGGGATCTTTCTGTTTTTTATGAAGGCATTGAGTGCTATAAATTTCCCCAGAGGACTGCCTTCATTTGTGTCCCTTAAGTTTTGGTATGATGTGTTCTCACTGTCATTCAGTTCCAGGAATTGTGCAATTTCATTTTTTATTTCATCCACTCTCCATTTATAGTTTAAGAGTGTGCTGTTCAGCTTCCAGGTGCCACTGTGATTCTTGGTGGATATTTGGTTGTTGATTTCTAGCAATATAGCATTGTGATCTGATATTTTGCAGGGAATTATGTTGATTTTCCTTAATATGTGGAGGCAGTCTTTGTGACCCGTATATGGTCTATTTTAAATAATGTTCCATGGGCTGCTGAGAAGAACGTGTCGTCTGTGGATTTGGGATGGAAAGTTCTGTAGATGTCTGTTAGGTCTAAGTGTTTTGTGGTTTTGTTGAGGTCTCTTACTTCCCTGTTGAGCTTCTGTTTGGATGATATGTCTATTACTGATAATGGTGTGTTGAAGTCCCCAGCTATGATGGTGTTGGTGGTTATTTCTGTTTTATTGTCAAGTAGGTTTTGTTTTATGAACTGTGGTGCCCCTGTGTTTGGTGCATACAGATTTATGATTGTAATATCCTCTTGATGGATTGTTCCCTTTATAAGTAGGAAGTAGCCTTCTTTGTCTTTTATGATTGTTTTTGGTTTGTAGTCAACTTTATCTGATATTAATATAGCTACACCAGCTTGTTTCTTATTCCCATTTGCTTGGAATATTGTTTTCCACCCTTTCACCCTGAGGAGGTTTCTGTCTTGCGTGGTAAGGTGGGTTTCTTGAAGGCAGCACTTTGAGGGGTCTAATTTTTTGATCTACCCTGTTAGCTTGTGTCTCTTGATGGCAGAATTCAGGCCATTAATATTTAGGGTGATGACTGTGAGATTTGATTTGATCCCTGTCATGTTGTGGTGGTAGAGTTGTGTTGGGATTTCCATGGAATTTAATTTTTTTTTTCTGTCTACTCTGTGTTTGGTTGCTGTGATCTGCTTCTTGTAGGCATTTGTGTTTGGTTATTTGTTTCTTCTCTGTGGAGAATTTCCTGGAATACTTTTTGTAGGTTTGGTTTTGTGTTCATATAATTATAAAGCTGAGTTTTGTCATGGAAAGTTTTTCTTTCACCATCTATTATGAGGGAGATTTTTGCTGGGTATAGTAGTTTGGATTGGAAGCCAAGGTTCTTAGAGTTTTGAGAGTTTCATTCCAGGCCCTTCTCGCTTTCAGGATTTCCATGGAGATGTCTGATGTAATTCTAATGGGGTTTCCTTTGAAAGTGATGTGCTTTTTTTCCCTATCTGCTTTTAGGATTTTCTCTTTGGTGTCAATGTTTAGAGTCTTAATGATAATATGTGTTGGGGACTTTCTCCTTTGGTCCAGTCTGCTTGGAGTTCTGTTTGCTTCTAGTATCTTGATGGGCCTTTCTTTTAAGAAACTAGAGAAGTTTTCTTCAATTATTTTGTTAAATAAGTTCTCCATGATTTGGTTTGAAATTCTTCTCCTTCTGGTATTCCAGTGATCCTGATATTAGGACGTTTAAGTGTATCCCACAATTCCCTCATGTTCTGTTCACAGGAACTTTTGAACTTACTGAAATCTTTGAACTCTCAAACTTTTTCTTCCATCCTGTCTCCCAGATCAGAGTTTCTATTCTCCACTTCGCTGACTCTATTCTTGAGAGCCTCTAGAGAGTTTTGGACTTGTTCAATTAAGTTTGCATTTTCTACTACTTTTCTATGTATCATTTCCATCACTGTGTCCAGCTCCCTTTTCACTTCATTTTCTGATTTTCTGGATGCTTTTTGATTCATCCTTGCCTTTCTTTATGTTTTCATTTATTGTGGCCAGCTGACTTTTAAGGTCTTCTTTTTTTCCACTCTCCCTCAACTCTCTTAACTCTATTTGAATTTCTTCCCGTGTCTTACCATATTGCTCTAGCTTATTGATGGTAGCAGCCAAAAGATTATCGGTCCTGTATTGCTTTCCTTCAAGTTCTAGCAGTAGTTTAGTCAGGGTTGCATTGCTCACAGCTTCCATTTGATGTTATGATCCTAAAACGTCTTCTATGTTTTGGTTAGATGTAATCCTTGTTGGACTGGGTGATCTATCTAAATTTTCTTGAATTTTATTTTTCATGTTATTTCTTTTGCGCTGTGGTCTACCCATGACAGTGTATGGGCAGGTAGGTGGGTGGACCAGCCTGCACTCTAGCTCAATGTTAATCCAAGGCAGCCTGGGGCAGTTGCCAAGCAGCCTGGGGTTTGGCTTTTGCCAAGCCACCTATCTACTGCCTGATAGGGGCACCAAAGTTGCCTGAATTCTCACCCAGTAATGCACCAATGCTGCCTGCCTTCATGCTTGGAGGGGAACTGATGTAGCAAGCCTTGAGGCTGCCCAAACTCTGGCTGGGAACACTGGTACCTGCAAAAGTCTGTGCTCCCCTACCACAGGGGAGTGGGGAATGGGTGGAAATGGACAGGTAGGGGATGGCACCTAAGCTGGTGCTAGTGTCTCAGTATGGGCTTGTGTGGCCCTTGCTGTGGGCCTGGGCCTTCTGCACATGCAATTGTAGTGCAAAGGAAGCTGCAGCAGACACGAGATCTGAGCACAGCAGAGGTTGGCCAGCAGGTGCATGATTTGGGCACAGCAGCGGCGGGTCTGGTGGCCGCCCGATTAGAGCACAGCAGTGGCACTCCCCATGGGTGTGCGATCGGAGCACAGCAGCAGTGTTCCCCGCGGGTTGCGATCGGAGCACAGCAGTGGAGATCCCCGTGGGTGTGCAATTGGAGCACAGTACTGTGGGTGGGCAAGCGTGCAATTAGAGAACAGCTGCTTGGGGCGCAGGGTGTGGTGGCTCTATTGGGGGGTAGACAACCCCCCTGAGAGGGGATCTGCAATTCCCTGTTTTTCCCCACTCTGTGCCCTCCCACTGGCAAGAAGACCCTCATAACCCTTAAGTTCTTGCCTTTCTTTCCCCAGTATTTGCAGCACAGCTAGGTGGTCACCATCTTGGCTGGAAGCCCTCTTCCTTTCTGTTCTTTGTTCTCTTATTTCTTCTCCACCTTCCTTTCTCCTCCTATCCTTATTTTCTCCTCCTGCTCTTCCTTTCTCCTCCTTCTTCTCTTCTTTCTTCTCCTCATTTTTTATTGTCCTTCTCTTCTTTCTCTTCCTCCTCTTCCTTTCTACTCCTCAATTTTCTCCCCTCCTCTACAATTCTCCTCCTCCTAACCTTTTCTTCTCCTTCTCTTTCTCCTCATCTTTTTAATTTCTTCTCCTCTTCCTCCTTCATTTCCTTCTGTTCTTCTCCTCACAAACAGACACTTCCTTCCCCTCCTGTCCTGCCTCCCCTCCCTTGTCTGTTTTCTCATCCACCTCTTCTTTCCCTTTCCCTCCTTATCTGCTCCCTTTTAATCAAGAATGCGCAAATGATCCTAAGAACCATGGCTCCTCTTCACCTTCCTCATCTTCTCCTTTTCTTCCTCTCCACTCACTCCTCATTTTCCTTTTCCTGTAAGACAAAAGTGTGTAAACTGTACCCTAAAAACAAAGACCAGCCTACTTTTTATAAATGGTCCAAAAGCTAACAATAACGTTATCTTATATAATGGTGAAAAAACTCTGTAGCCATCAGCCCCGGGTTGTTTGGATGAACTTCCAAAGGAAGCACAGTAATGAGAGAAAGGAAATGTATATGAAGCTTACAGATCGAGTTGAAGTTCTATAGTGACCTTCATTTAACAGGCCCAACAAGAGAAAGAAAAAAAAGCCAAAAACCACCACTACACAATATGCAAGCACACTTCAGGAACACAGGCAGAAGTCAGGCACTCTGCAGATCTTAGTTTGTAATTCTGACCTCCTTAGGGCTGGACCCTAACATTGCCAACAGTGACACTTCCTCCAGCCAGGAGGCTGCAGATCTAAATTATACTCTTCAATAAACTCCTCAATATATTAGAGGACAGACATCCATTCAAACTACCACACAAGGAAAATTTGATTTCTTTTTATAATTATGTGTAGATATGTATGAGGTGTGGGAGGGCACATGTGGAGGTCTGAGGACAATTTTGGGACCTTTGTCCTCTCCCTCCTCTCTGCTTGGGACAAGGTCTCCCTGTTGTTTGCTTTTGCTAGTTCTTTAGTTGAAACCTAGCTGACCCCGAGCTTCTGGATTCTCCTGCCTCCACTTCCTGTTGCCATAGGTTTGTTGGAATCACACAAGTAGGTGCCACTTAGCATGTTTATCTGGGTGTTGGGGAACCAAATTTCGCTCAGCAGGAAAAATATAAATGAATATGATTATCTGTTCTATATAAGGAGCTGAATGTTTTGTGGGAGGGAATGGTTTATTTTGTTTTAAAGGCTCAAGGGGAAACTGCATGACAGAAGTGAAAACATGGCATGCGCAGAGGCTGGGCTTCACTTCCTGGACAACATTAAGTGTACTAGAGAAGTGGGAGAGTGTGGTTTAACACCCATGTGCCCACCCCCAGAACACGTGTGCAACAGGGCTCAAATTCCCAAATATCTGTGAATTTGGAATCAAGCATTCAGAACACATAAATTTTAGGGGCACACCTGCATCATACCACCACAGTTTTCAAACAAGATGTGACAGACATTTCACTCTGTTTCTGCTAATGAAGATTATATATATATGTTTATATTTATATTTATATTTATATTTAACAACCACTCCCAGAAGTGGGCATTGTAATGTGTATATATATGTGTATATACAATACACACACACACACATACACACACACACACACGAATAGACTTGTCATGCAGATAAATGGCATAAAGCAACAATTTTAGGATTCTAGAAATATCTGGCAACAGACATATTTGAGAACACCAGAATTTTTATTAGCATATTTATTTGAGAGAGACAGAGAAAGAGGGGGGGAGGTAAGGAGGCACAGAGAGAGAGAGAGGGAGGGAGAAAACAGGCACATCCCTGCCAATGGAAAAAAAAAAACTCCAGACACATGCACCACCTTGTGCACCTGGCCTTGAACCAGGATCCTACAACTTCACAGGCACGTGCTTAACTGTTATGCCATCTCTTGCTTCCCCCAACCCCTTTGAGGTAAGGTCTTTCTCTAGCCAAAGGTGATCTGGAATTCACTATGTAGTCTCAGGCTGGCCTTGATCTCACTGCAATCCTACTACCTCTCCATCCTGAGTGCTGGGATTAAAGGTGTGTGTCACTATGTCCAGCCAGGATTTTTATGAGCCTAAATTAGTTTCCCTTTCTTTTTACCCACCACTCCCAGGAGTGGGCATTGTAATGCACCCATGAGTACTCAAGGAATTATGAATTATGCAGGCATAATTTTAACTTCCCAGACAATTCCATGGTGGCAGTGAACACTCATGAGAAACCCCTGGAGCAGAAATCCTGAGAGAAGGCATGGAGATGATTTTTTTGAAATGTGGACTGCAAATCAAGATATAACAGAGAAAGAAGGAAGCAATTTTTAGAGTGAAAATATGAAGCATCTGGGTCCTCCAAAAAGACTTACATTTGCTGAGATCATCACACTCATAGGTGAGCACTGCAAGAACAGGACAGGCTTTGATGTAAAATCTCCTTTTGTCAGTGTGTTCTTCCAAGCTGCACACAAATAAAATGTTCATATTGCTGAATTGACATGCTGATCCAGTTGAATTTGAGAAATGATTTCTGTGCCAATATCATTACCTCCTCTCTAAGTTGGTGCATCTAGTCTTGCTTCAAGCATTTGATGTCTTAGCAGTTTAAGCCAGACCACTCACTTGTATTAGTTATGTCAGTCTACTGTGACAGTCATAGGCAGCTCATAAATAAGGTATATCTCTCACATTGCTGGAGGCTGGGCAACCAATATGTGCATTTATCCAAATTGTACCTGGCCATGTTGGCATTGCATCCTTATTGGTGTGCAGTAGCAAGAAAGACATTTAGGGTATCTATCCACTTAGATGGGCTCTGTGCTCATGAGTCTATCTCTTCCAAACCTGTACCTTCAGGTAACATCTTATTGGGTACTGGTATTTTTTTAATATTTCATTTATTTTAGTGAAAGAGAAAATATGAATGGCTAAGTCAGGTCCTATTTTCACTGCGTATGAACTCCAGACACATGCACCACCTTGTGCATCTGGCTTTCCAGAGTACTGGGTATTCCAACCTGTGTCCTTAGGCTTCGCAGACAAGCATATTAACTACTTTGACATCTCTTGAGCCTGAGTATTGGTATTCTAACAGAGTAATTGCAGATATACAAATATTTGGAACTGAACTCTGTGGCAGGTTAGGTCAGTGGTTCGTGACTTTGTAGAAGGCATGTCCTTAAAGAGGAATTCTACTGCAGGAGGCCTAGGATTCTTTTTTCATAAGCTTTTAGTAACATACAGTTCTGACAAGTGTCACACAGTGCTAGAGGACATCCCAAAATTAAAGTCTGAAGGTGGCATTTCTGTCACTTTCTTGGTATTTGCTTTGTCATAACTTCACTAAATATGGTGGAAGAATTTTTAGAAATGGAGGCACAAGGGAATATTTTTCAAGGTCACCTGCTCTGGGAGATGAGGTCAAATAAAAATAAAGTCTATTCCTTAGTCATCCCACAAAGGAGTCTTACCTACAGAAGTTGTTGAGGACTATAGATAGAGGCAAGCCAAGTTGATGCACTTCAAAATTCTCCATTTTTATTTCCTGTTTCCCTTAAGGCCGAAACACTCCTTTTCTCCTGTTCTGTTGCTTTAGTGAGAGAAGTACTAGTCCTTTAAATCAAGGCCCTTACAGACTTTCAGTGTTAAAGTGTGGGATCCTTCCAGCCTCTGTCATTGTAAGAGTCAGACAAGGAAAATGGTGTTTTGAGATACTAGAAATGTCCAAGTTTATCAAATCTGGACATGGACATCCCTTTCCTACCACTGAAATAAGCTGTCAAGCTGACCATAGCCATGGTGAACAGAACAGCTTGATTGGAAGGCAGAGCTTAGGGGTGAGGAGAGCTGCTGCTCATGGAGAGGAGGGTGAGTGTGGCTGGGCCTTCCAGGCCTTGAGGTCAGGTCTGCAGGAGACCCCCAACCATTCCATTCCAGGAGCCTTGATTGTCCAGCGCTGTGTGGCCCTGGTGGGAGCTGGCCATCCCCATGCCTCCTCCATACTTCTCTCTTTGCAGAAATGTCATCCAGGATCATGCCCAGGCCTGCTTCTCCCTCAGGATCCCAACAGAGCCAGCAGCCCCAATGCCTCCTCCCTGCTTAGTGCCCTGCCTGGAGGCCCCCCAACACCTGCTCCCCTCCATTCCAGGGCCTGGCTGTCCTACACCTCAGTCAGGTCTCTGAGCAAGTCCCCCGAGTGATCCCTAGAGCCCTGAGGACCTTTGTGAGGCACAGGTCCTAGTCCATTCACAGAGGCCTATAGTGTGCACCCAAGACTTTGAAAGTGTACACAGTGCTTCCATATTTATATGGTTTGCAAGACTGTGTAATGTGATGTGGATGGCTGCCAGGAAATCTTCAGTTGCCTCTCACAGCCATAAACTTTTTTTTTTTTTTTGCAGCTAATTGGCAATGACAGGCATTGCATTGTTTAGTAATAACACCATCATAATTGGTCATAAATTAACAGTTAATTTTGTTTATTTATTTATTTAAGAGAGTGAGAGAGAGAGAGAGAATGGGTGTACAGGGGCTCCAGACACTGACAATGAACTTCAGACATATGTGCCACAGGAAGCAAGTTTACTCATCCCATCTCACCCTCAGTTTTAAGAATCATGAAACGAAGCCGGGCGTGGTGGCGCACGCCTTTAATCCCAGCACTCGGGAGGCAGAGGTAGGAGGATTGCCGTGAGTTCGAGGCCACCCTGAGACTACATAGTGAATTCCAGGAACAGCCTGAGCCAGAGTGAGACTCTGCCTCGAAAAACAAAAAAACAAAAAAAAAAAACAACAACAAACAAACAAAAAAAAAAGAATCATGAAATGCAGACTTTATATAATAAAGTTAACACCGACTTGGGGAAGAAATGGTTCCGTGGACTACATTGGTTGTATTACTCAAGTAACCAATTGACCTTATTCAATGATAATGCCTTGAAAACAACGAAATAAAACTCAACTCGTTGTAACATCTAATTCATATGTACAATGTAATTAAAATATATAATATTTGGTTTAATGTATAGCAAGTTTAATACATTAGTGTTTACAAAATAAAACTGCATTCTATGGACATTCTTTTGTGCTTCCTCTGTATCAGTAAGGTTAGGAGATCATAAAAGTATGATACTTAAGGAAAACTACCTATAGATTTAAAGATGCAGGTTCTGCTTTTATGAATGTCAGATAAATACTGGATGGTGACTGCATCTTTAAAACTTGAATGTTAAAATCTACAAATGTAAACTGCAATACGCAACTCTTACACATGAAGACTTTCTTAATTTAAAACATACTTTATAGAATGTCTGCTGCAGGCCTTGTTCATCACCATCTTTATCACATTTAGATTTGAGTTGCTGAGCATTAACCTATTTAACAAGTTCTGAAGTCTCTGTCTTTACAACAATGCTTTTACACATGAGACTATTTGTTTCAAGTTCCTTGTCCAAGTAACAGGGCAAGCGACCATGGTAGGCGAGGCACTATTGAATGACAACCGGGTAATAACATAGGGGTAATAGGTTGGGGACTGAGGTCCAGGAATTGTGAAGTAGTGACTCCAGCTTGATTTGGGAGGATGGAGCATAGCTGGCTGGGCCTGGTGGGCAGGATGGGCATCTGGCCATGGGGTTCAGCTCTGTGCTAGACCCTCATCCATTCACTGATGGACACCTTGGGGTCCAGCCCTGTGAGGTCCCTGTGAGAGCTGGCCATTCCCATCCCTTCTCCATCCTTCTCTTTCCTCAATAATGGCATCTCAGCTCTCCAGGGACTCCAGACACTGAAAACGAACTCCAAAAGTATGTGCCACCTTAAACATCTGGCTAATGTGGGTCCTGGGGAATTGAAAATGGGTCCTTTGGCTTTGTGGGGAAACACTTTTACCACTAAGCCATCTCTCCTGCCCAAGATGGGTTAATTTTATCAGTGCTCCCCCCACCTCCCGGGAGGCAAAGAAAACCTTTATTGCCACAGCAAGCAAGTGCACCTCCTCCCTGATTGGAGTTACCCCAACAACTGCTCCACTAAGTTCTAGGGTCTTGCTGTTCTACACCCCACTTTATCTGTCTGAGCAAGTCCCCCGAGTGATGCCTAGAGCCCTGAGGACCTTTGTGAGGTACAGGGTTCTCACCCATTCATGGAGGCATATCATGTTCACTCGAGGCTTTGAAAGAGTACACAGTGCTTATATATTTACATGGGTTGCAAGAATGTGTAACATGATCAGGATGGCCTTCCAAAAAACCTTCATTTGGCCCTCCCAGTTACAAATTCTCTGTCTTTTTTTTTTTTTTTTTTTTTTTTTGCAGGTAGTTGGCAATAAAATGTATTACATTGTTCAATAGTAATAGCATGAGAGTTGGTTATTAATTGACAGTTAATGTTTTATTAAGTTAAGCATTCTTCAATAACATGGGTTAATTGTATTATTATTTTTTTTTATTTGAGAGATAGAAACACAGAGAGAGGCAGACAGGGAGAATCCGCATGCCAGGACCTGTAAACACTGAAAAGGAATAGCAAAAGCATGCGACACATTCTGCATCTGGCTTATGTGGGGCCTGGGTAATTGAAACTATGCCCTTTGGCTTTGCATGCAAACACCTTTAACTCAAAGCCATCTCTCCTGGCCAACATAGGTTAATTTTATCAATGATATTTTTTTCCCCCTTGGGAAGCACTGAAAATCTTTATTGCCACCGGAAGCACATGCACTCATCCCATCTCACCTTCAGTTTTAAGACTTTTAAAATACAGATGTTATACAATAAACTTAACACCGATTTAGGGGAGAAATGGTGCTGGTAAATAACCACATTCCTAAGTGGGAAGAGGCTGGGATATGTATCCCTTCCATCCCCAAGGTACTGGAATAGGAGGAAGTCATCCCCAAGAGAATCCCACCCATCAACAGGGATGAGGAGGGGCCCAACAAAGTATCCATGTCTAGCACCACCAAGGACAGCAACATCTTCCAGAGAACAGAGTCCTAGCAGCTCTGATTGTGGGTGGCATGGTGGGCATCCTCTTTACTATCTTCCTGATCCTGCTGCTGTTGCACCTCATGAAGAAGAAGAACAAAGGAAGCTACAACCTGGGCAAGAAACCCATCTACAAAAAAGGCCCCACCAACGAGTTCAATGCATGAATCTTCCCACAGACACTGCTTGGTTTAAGCAGGGAGGAAAGCCAAAGGATTGTGAACAGTGGACATTAATAGGGAGAGAGCACCTTAAGACTGACCTACCTGTCAGAATCTCCAACTCTGATCACTTTTTCAGGGTCAGAAGATATATCTTGTATTGTGTTGCCTTACTTTATTGATTCTTTGGATCCCAGTTACCTTGCAAGAAAAACGGGGTGAAACTTGCCCTTTCTAAAGGGAAGCCTTGGGTTGGGTCATATTTTTAAAACTGTCCAAGTCATAAGGTAGGACCAGTTCAGAGCTTGTATTGAACATGCCTCATCTAGGAACATCCTTAAGCTGGAGATGATGAGGTACATGTTAGAAGCCTGCCCAAGACTGCCTTCCTCCCTCAATACACACCCTGACCATCTGTCAGGATTTGGGAAAGGGAATAAAACACTCTGGACCATGTGAGGTGTTCATATGGACCCTGGTTCAAGGCTCGATTGCCCAGGTCCCACGTTAGCCAGATGCACAAGGGGGCGCACGTGTCTGGAGTTCGTTTGCAGAGGCTGGAAGCCCTGGCGGGCCCATTCTCTCTCTCTCTCCTCTATCTGTCTTTCTCTCTGTGTCTGTCGCTCTCAAATAAATAAATACATAAATTAATTAATTAAGAGGAATATATTTTTATGTTAGAGATTTTACCAGTCACCTTACCTTTGTAAAATATGGTACTATTTCTTTAACTGTTTATTCTTAAGAAAATCAGTCTTTTATAGTTGTTTTCATAAAAAAGGGGGGTGGGCTCTGGTATTGTAGAAATTAATTATACTATACTGGCAGGCTAGAACAGAAGACAGATGTAGGTTTAGGAGACTTCAAACTTTATGGGATGTGTTAGTTTATTTTGCTTTACTTTGTCCATTGCCTCAAATGTAATAACACCTATGTTATTGGACAAAATATATTTCAATCTTTAATTTTTTCCCTTGCCTTCACCATGTGGCAGGACCTTTTCTTATTTTTGTATTATGGACAACTTCCATATTAGATAATAAGCCATGATAATTCCACCCCACCTCACTTTCCCCTTCACAACTCAACTCCTCATCATATCACCTCCTTTTTAAAGTTGGATGCATGCATTGCATTTTGAATCACGCATGGTTATTAGTTTGTGGGAGCAAGGAGTGTAATGTAGTGGTTTCATTCAGGTGTCCCCATAAACTTTGGTATTCTGAATGCAAGATTCCCATCTGCTGGAGATTTGGTAATTAATGCCTCCTTGAGGGGGTGTATTGGTGAGAGTGGGCTTATGGGTTTTATACCCTGTTTTGCAATGGCAGTGTTTGGCACACTCCTCTATTGCTAGGGTCCAGCTTATGTTGGCCAGGGCATGATGTCCACCCTCAGCTCATGTCATCGTTTTCCTTGCCAATGTGGAGCTTCCCCTTGAGCCTGTCAGCCAAAATAAACCTCATTTGTTCCCATAATGTGCTATTGGCTGGGTGATTTCTACCAGCAATGTGAACCTGATTGTAACATTTGTTCCTTAGCAGAGAGAACAAGGAGAGCCAGTCAGAATGAGTGGTCATGTCATGGCCTTCAGCTACTAAAAATGAACTCTAGACATATACACTATTTTGTGAATCTGGCTTTATCTGTATACTGGGGGATTGAACCTGGCATGTTAGGTTTTCCAGCCAAGCATCTTAACTGGTGAGCCACATATCCATCCTCTAAAGCTACTTATTAATAAGCCAATTCCCACATTTCTGGTAAGTGACTAATAATTATGTCTCCATGAAGGCCATTTCTACACTTGGTCATCAGAGACTTCTAAGTCCAATTGTCCATGAAGAAAATTTGGACATTTTCTTCTGAGTCATCTAAGACCCTTTTAAATGGGTCTGTTTCAGTCTGGTTCACATTGGTGGTAGAAATCACCCAACCAAGAGTAGCTACTGGAAAAAAGAGATTTATATTGACTTACATGCTTGAAAGGAAGCTCCAAAACACTAGAGGAAACTATGGCATGAGCAGAGGGTAGACATCACCTCCTGGCCAACATAAGGTGGAAAATAGCAACAGGAGGGTGTGCCAAACACTGGCAAGGGGAAATTGGCTATAACACCCAGTATGTGAAGTCTTCAGCAACAGGGTCTTACCATTGTTTCCTGGTGGGTAATGAAGGCAATGGCCTATAATGTTTTGGGGACATTAGGGAACTCCTCGGCCAATAACTCACTGGAAGGTATCCCATCCCTGGCACTAAATATTTTCTAGCAAAGATCTAAGGCTCCTGAGTCTTCCATTGTCCAAAACTGGAGGATTCCATAAGATTTATTTATATCCTCTTAGATTTTGATTAGCCTTCCCTCCACCTTTCCTTTACTCAATCTCCTTCCCTGACCTCACTTTGGGCTTTTTCACCCCTGTTAATCTATTCTTTTACTTACATATATACAATACCAACCTATTAAGTGCTCCCTCCCTTCCTTTCTCTTCCTGTTGTATCTCTTTTTTAGCTTACTGGCCTCTGCTACTGAGTTTTTTTCTTCTCACACAGAAGCCCAATCATCTGTATATAGGATCTGCATATGAGAGAGAACGTGTGGCACTTGGCTTTCTGGGCCTGGGTAACCTCACTTAGTATAATCCTTTCCAGATCCATCCATTTTTATGCAGATTTTATAACTTCATTTTTCTTTACTGCTGAATAGAACTCCATTCTATAAATGTGCCATATCTTTGTTATCCACTCATCAGTTGAGGGACATCTAGGCTGGTTCCATTTCCCACCTATTATAAACTGAGCAGCAATAAACATGGTTGAGCACATACTTCTAAGGAAAATGAGATGATTCCTTCGGATATATGCCTCGGAGTGCTATAGCTGGGTCATATGGTAGATCAATCTTTACCTGTTTTAGGAACCTCCACACTGATTTCCACAATGGCTGGACCAGATTGTATTCCCACCAACAGGGTAGAAGTGTTCCTCTTTTGCTACATCCCCACCAACATTTATGTCCATTTGTTTTTGTGATGGTAGCCATTCTGACAGGATTAACATGGAATCTCAATGAAGTTTTATTCTGAATTTCCCTGATGACTAGGGTTGTAGAACATTATTTTTTTTAGATGCTAATATGCCATCTGTATTTCTTACTTTGAGAACTATGTATTTAGCTCCATAGCCCACTTTTTGATTGGCTTGTTTGATTTCTTATTATTTAACTTTTTGAGTTCTTTGTACATCTTAGATATTAATACTCTATCAGATAGACCCACATTAGCCAGATGCACAAGGGGGAGCATGAATCTGGAGTTTGTTTGCAGTGGCTGGAGCCCCTGGACTGCCCATTCTAACTCTCTCTCTCCCTCTTTCTACCTCATCAAATAAATAAATAAAAATAAAAATAATATATTTTTAAAATCATCCAAATTGGGGATATACGGGTGTGGTGGCATCTACTTTAATCCCAGAACTTGGAAGGCATTCTTAGGAGGATGTCTATGAGTTCCAGACCAGCCTGTGAGAACAGAGTGAATTTCCGGCCAGTCTGGGGTATCGCAAAACCTTAAATTGGAAATAAAACCCACAAAAAAATAGAGATAAAGGCAGACCCCCTGTAGCCATTAGAACAGGGATTTGGTGACCTCAGAGATGCCCACTGTCTGACTCCACAGAACTTTGTAACTTTGACTGTGGTCTTCTGGGTGGTCTACAACACCTTTGAGAGGTACCTCCTGCATGCTTGGCTACTCATTCCTTCACCACGACTGCATAGTTCAGGAACTGAACTCCAGTGAGAAGGTCTTGGGGCTCCTTGGCCCACTTTAATCCTGTCCCCGTTGCCACTGAAACTGAATGAACTGATAGTCGGGTTCCCCTGTCCAGGCCAAGTCAGAGGCAGACATGGCAGGGCCCTGGTCCTTTGTGGTTGTCATGAGCACAATTGTCAGGTGCGAAGTGCTGAAAACATTGTGTTATTAGTAGAGCTATTAACTCCTGCCTGATAACCTTTTAACTGATGCTCTCATGGGAAAAATACTAAACTACAGCATGCACATGGTATCACATCAATGAAACAGATTCCTGTCATTTAACACACTGAGGAGCTCATCCTGGTCATATCAGGTAGGTTTTCCCTCTCAATGAAAGTTGCACAGATGCTAACAAGTTTGGGAGTATCTACTGTGTCCTGCTCATGAATATCACATTTCAGTCAACTAGCCCATTTACTGCCTCTGCCCTTGTCATTTATTGTGCAGCACAATACAACAAAAGTTAGGACTGGAAATATGGCTTAGTGATTACATTCCTGCATGTGAAACCAAAGGACCCTGGTTTGAGGCTGGATTCTCCAGGACCCACATAAGCCAGATGCACAAATTGATGCATGAATCTCCAGTTCATTTGCAGTGGCTGAAGGCCTTGGTGGACCCTTTCTCCCCCACCCATCCTGTGTGTGTCTCTCCTTCTTTCCCTCTTTCTCTCTGTCTATTGCTCTCAAATAAATTAAAAGATCAAATTTTTTTTTAAAGTATGGCACTGGTTTAGGCAGATGTGATGAGTTCAAAATTTCTGCATCTTTCATCTCTAAACAATGCCTATCCACACTGGAGAAATTCTATGTTGTACTCAAACCAACAAAATTGTTGTGTAAAGTATCCCTTTTATTGCCATGTTTGTTGTATCCATTCATTAACATTGGGAGTTTTTGTTTTGTTTTGTTTTTTCCAACTAAGTGTTGCTAAACAAGTTTGTTAAGGTTGATCTTGGATACTGGTATGTTTTGTTTTGTTTTGTTTTTCTCCATTATTTCTGTTGCTTATTCTTGTTTCAAGCATGATGATAGCCTTGCAAAGGCTGGTACAATCCCAACATTATCACATTTTTAGAATAATTAATAACATTTTGGTGCAGTTCTTTATAAACACATCAGAAACTTACTGGTGAAGACACTTTTTTTGCCTTTATTTTAACATGCCTTAAAAAATTGAAATCAACCTTGTCCCTTCCTGACCATATATGCAGTATTCTTTGTGTATTTCTTATTGATAAGACATAAATCCTTAGGAGTTTGCAGTTACTTATTACATCTCCTAAATCATTTCCTCTTAGAGGAAAGAATTTGGCATATAATTGATTTCAATATTATCAAAGAATCACTTTGGGTCAGATTTGTTTATACTATACACTATATGAGTCCATGTACATTTGCCTTTTCATTCTCCTAATTAAAAATTATTTTGCCCTATTTTGTTGAGGTAGGCCAGGGAGACCTGCAATTAATTCTGTATTCTCAGGGTGGCCTCAAACTCTCAGTGATCTCTCTAACTCTGCCTCTCGAGTGCAGGGTTGAAAGGTGTGTGAGACCATGCCTGGCTATTTTGTCCTGTTTTTACAACTGTTTTAAAAATATATTTTATGGGGCTGGAGGGATGGCTTAGCAGTTAAGGTGTTTGCTTGCTAAATCAAAGGACCCAGGACCCACGTTAGCTGGGTGCACAAGTGGGTTCATGCATCTGGAGTTCATCTGCAGTGGCTGGAGGCCCTGGCATGCCCATTCTCTCTCTTCCTCTTTCTCTGTCAAATAAATGAATAAATAAAAACCAATTTAAAAAAAAAGAAAAGAAACAGGGAACCTGGTGTGGTGGAAGGCAGAGGTAAGAGGATCACCGTGAGTTTGAGGCCACCCTGAGTCTACATAGTGGATTCCAGGTCAGCCTGGGCTAGAGTGAGACCCTACCTCGAAAACCAAAAAAAAAAAAAAAAAAAAAAAACTATATTTTATATGTTCATGCATATTTTCCTCATTTATACAGCATTTATTTTTATTACTGTTGTATAATTTAGGTTCACTGACTTGTTTTCTCAGTCATTGAAATTCAGTTATTTAATTTCTACATTATTAAATGAAACACTGCCTTATTCATTGGTTTCAAGGAATTACTGTAATTTATGTGTTGTTTTTTTTTTTTTTTTTTTGGATTGCTTGTGCCAAGATATATTTGCGTGTTTGTTTTATTGCTAGATCTTTCAATGGTAGGGTATTCATTATTTTTTCCTGCTTTCATTTTACCATGCACAATTCTTGCCCAAACTGTTGTCAAATTTCATGAAATTCTGGCAGAATGGTGATGTGTAATGAAGCTGATGTTGAGCTTTCCTGGGTGTAAAGACTTCCCACTGTGTGTGTTCTTTAGATTTTTTAAGTGAAAATCCCAGAGTTGGATTTGGAATGTGTGGAGGAAAATCACCCATCCTAGGCAGGTTGTGTAGTCTGAACTCTGGAAGTACTAAGTTTTCAAACATTTTTGGTAGGAGGCAAAGCAACCTGATTTTCATTTTAGAAAAATAGGCATAGGCTAGGTGACGTGATTCCTCAAAGTGTCATTGCACTACACTGCTTAATCGGCATTTTATTTTACTTACTTACTTATTGTTATTGACATTTTAGTTCTTTAAGGTAGGGTTTTACTCTAGCTCCGGCTGATGTGGAATTCACTCTGTAGTCTCAGGTAGCCTCATATTCATGGTGATCCTCTTATCTCTGCCTCCTGAGTGCTGGGATTAAAGGTGCGCATCACCACACCTGGCCTAGAGACATTTCAAACACCTCACATTGAACAACCTACTATACACCACTAGCTATTGCTTTCCTGTAGTGTACTTGAAACATTAAATTCATCCATAGAGTAACAGTGGTCGTAAATTGGTACCTCTAATACAGGTTCAAATACATGCCTGCGATTCATGCTCTTTACACATGTTTATTCATAATGCATACAGTGGTGCATGCAATCAATTCACTTAATCACAGAGTAAGCTGGAAACACTGAATTCGTTTTGGGAAGTGGATGGAAAGAAAAGGCCTGAGGGAAGGATCAGAACTACATTGGGAAGATGAAGGTCCAACAGCAAATGAAATATGATTCCAAGTCTGTGTTTATGATTCTGGATCCACAGAGAAGTTGTTGTTGAAAGGCAGGCTGATCTGATCATGCCCTAAAAAAGAACTGTAAGTGCTTGTGAAGTGTTGGTTAGGTGATGGAATTGAAAATACAAATGAAAGCATGTGAGTTTGGCTGGGGAAATGATGAAATCAGTTCTCATGATCACGATCGTACTATGGACCCTATCTGCAGATGGCCATGCACAATTAATAATTGCATATTCTCCAGGATTTTACTCACTGGGATGATGCTGGTGTTCAGGGTTGAAGTGTGAGTTTCTGTTTATATAGTGATGTCTAAAACACTAATGAGCTTACATGTTTGTCAGGGCCACAAATGACAATGGTGAATCTCATTGAAAATTAGGTGTTATTTTTACTATGCAAAGGAGCTATACACAAAAGAATTCAAAGATCTTACAACTATATTTTGTATGACATCGAGCACCTAACATATCCAGTTTTATTTTTCAAATTAAAGAAATCCATTATTTAACCAATATCATAGATATAGGTATATATCTCCAACATGGGTTCCACTTTTCATGTATAAATAATATTTAATTTGTCTTCAAATATTTGTTTTCACCTAAAATACTTTTAACTTATATGTGTCATAAGCCATAGTGATGATTTTTCTACTCACCTGATCAACGTGTTCATTGTGGACATGTGTCTATGAAATACAATAAAGAAAGAAATCTAAAATTGGCATTGCATTGACTAAATACTCTTAATTATTTTTAATTGCAATGCTGGAGAATTGGATAGAAGAATAAACCAATCATGGGATATACTGTAATTAAGGAATACTTTCTCATGGAGAAAACACTGAGTTTACCTGTTTTGGTGACAAATGGAATTTTGTTATGTGAAATTTTATGCTCACTAGTAAGATTCAGGTACTGTTTTTGCATTTCTTTACTGAGACTGGAACTGTTTGCTGCATTTCATGGAACAAAAGACAGAAGCGATGGATATTGGAATCCTTACTAAACAATAGTAGATGTTTCCCAATTTTTTAAATATGGATTAAGTAAGCCTTATTTTTCTGTGGTACATGACACCACATCCAATCAGTATGCCTTCTGCATTGCAAACAAAATACAGCAAAGACATTCACAAGTTAAGTCAACATACATACTAGAATTCCTATATACAGTATTATATCATTTTCCTAGCACCTACACAAATGATCATGAAAAAAATTTCCTGTATCCTGTAGAGAACATGTTCAAGTGATATGAATTCTGCCACAAAATGAGGACTGACTGCTCTTTGCCTTTCTGATTATCCTTTGCCTAAATTTCAAATTTTCCCATTCATCTCAGTGTAAGTGGAGAATTCACTCCAGATTGTCCAGGAGCAGAAATAAAAGGAGATGAAAATTATATCAAATGCTTAGAGAAGTGTTTTTGCACACATGCACACACACACAAACATGCTCAACAAGGGCAGACAAGGTCATTCACCCAGTCATGGCAATATGTGATTGTACAACTGTGAGCACATTTCTACACTGCTGCAGTTGATATAAAAAATAATGCATGAATGGTCTTCTTACCTGAGAACCAAAGAGAAAAAGGAAAAAAAAAATGAACACTTACATAATGCTGCAACCAAAACAGACACATTCTTTTTAGTATCACGAGAGTAGATAGTCAATAAGATGGAGGTGCTTGTTACAACATCCACTTGTGCTGAGACTACACCTAGGACTGAGAAGAAATATTTTTAAAGCAATGTATATTCTACTATCAACTTTGATATATAAGTTAAAATATTTTATTTATTGATGAATGAGAGAGGGACAAATCTGACTTACATGGATACTGGGGAATTGAACCTATGTCCTTAGGCTTTGCAAGCAAGCACCTTAAATGCTAATCCAGCTCTCCAACACACCTCTTATTTTTCACAGAGCATTTTCAACCCTGTCTTACTTTAATCCCTGCTTCTAAACTCTATCGCCTTATGAAATTACTGAGTGACAAAAGGATCTCTTTGTTTCTGATCTAAAGATTCATCTATTGTTCCCAAGTCACCTTCCAGCAAATGTACTTACCTGGACTCTACATCATCATTGCCCTGCTAATAGCATCTATATATGTACAGGGACATGGACTGTTAATGTTTCTCTCTATTCAGGACAGATAAAATTTTCTGGTATAGATGCATTTGCTCAATTTTCAATTAGTTATTATGTGTAGGCATATGAACACACATTGATGTATCCCATTCAAAGTAACAACACTTTAACTTGTGATGTTTTTAAGGAAAGCTAATGACAGTTATATTAGCAACATAGAGTTGGTCATTACTGTGAACATTTTTCGTACAGTATTTTTCTAGTTAGAAGAGGGATATTATGTATTGAAATTATAAAACCATTGTTTTCAGTGTAGATTTTTAGTAACTCCAAGGCATGTATTCTGGAAGTTATGACCTACAGCACTAATATTGGAGCAATTTTAACTGTTCCACTCAATTTCAAATCTAGGAATCTGTATTGCGTAATAGTTGACTATATATGATATTGAAATTTTCTCTCCGTCACTCTGATTTTTGATGCTTAAGGTTATTTCTCATGCATTTTGAAGTGATGCTCTCAGAGCATGGTTTCCACCCAAGCCCTAATCTGCCATTGCAGGGATACTTGTTAAGTGTTTGAGTCATGGTGGATATTACCTCCAATGTGATTGTGTGAATAAAGTCACTTCTTTTTCTTTATATTGATATGTGACCACTGTGAAGACAGCTGAAATATGCATAAGGAGTAGAGTCCAGACCATGTGATAACAAAGGACGAGGGTCACTGACTATTTTCTGGGATGACACAAACTCTTGGAGACAGTGAGAAATATCAATTATTTTGTTTGATTTGTAAGTGGACTACCTCATTTTCCACCACCCCACAATTAAGCAGAACAAAACACCAATGTGTCTTCTCAAATTGTGCATTTCCCAAAGAAAAGTTTGATAATAGTTAATATAAGTTACATGTAAAAGTGCAGTGAAAAGTTTAGGTCACTTTAAAATGTATACTATATCCAATATAATATAAAATTAATATACTTTTTAATTTTTGTTTGTTTATTGTTATTTATTATAATAGATGTTATAAAAATAAATAACAATTTTTGAGCAACAGAGAGAGAGAGAAAGAGGGAGATAGAGGTAGAATGGACATACCAGGGCTTCCAGCCACTGCAAAGAACTCCAGATGCATGTGCCCCCTTGTGCATCTGGCTAACATGGGTCCTGGGGAATTGAGTCTCAAACCAGGGACTCTAGGCTTCAGAGGCAAGCACTTAACCACTCACCCAACTCCCCATCCCTGAAATCAATGTTCTGTAAATAGTTGCCAACCATCAATAATGATATAATTCGACACTGATAAATGTTCTTATTATATGAATTCCTCCAAAATGTTTGAAAATAGATTAATCAAACTTTGAGAGCCATTCCCATTTCATTGGTAACAATTAGAAACTTCTGTAGAATTCAAGGACCCAGTCTTGTTAAAAGGAGAACTGAGGCCATTGTTTTGAATGTGTGAAGTCCCTCATGCTGGAAAACATATTGCACATCCCTGGTGACAGTGCTTTGGGAATTTGTTCAGGATGTGAGATGAGGTGCTTAGGTGATGGGCACAGTCACACATCATGATTGGGGTAACCACCTCTGCTGTTATAATAGTTAATATAAATTATATGTATGGTTAATATAAATTATATGTATAAATGCAGTGCAGATTTTAGGTCACTCATGAATGTTTATTATATCAGATGATTACTTAAAATTAATATTCTGTAAATAGTTGCCAAACACCAATAATGACATAATCTGACTAATTAATCTTCTTGCCATATGGATTTCTCAAAAATGTTGGAAATTCCATTGATCAAAAATTTAGAGCCTTTCCAGTTACACTGGTAACAGTTAGTAGAAACTGCCATACAATTCATGGATCCATTCTTGTTAAATAGAGAGTTGAAGCTATTGTAATGTTTGGAATGTGTGATGACCCCTCATGCCTGACAATGTGCAGCGCATTCCTGGTGACAGTTCTTTGGGAATTTGTTCAGGATGTGAGATGAGGTGCTTAGGTGATGGGGTACCCACCTCTGTCTTCATAACTGCCAGTGAAAAGGTACCATACTTTAGGATAGGTAGGATTTGTGTCCTTAAAGAGCCCATAGCCAGTGGGTTTGTTAGCAGGAACAATTGCTGGTTCCTGAATTATGAATAATTTATCTGAAAGAAAAAGACAAGTTAACTGTCTCAACTTGTAAGTTGCTTCTGTCAGTAACATGCTCAGAGATATAGCACCTTCAATATCATGATGGTGCACTTGAATGCACTGTAGAGTTACATTCACATCCCTATCCTAGAATATCAGATACTCACAGAAAAAAGGATGATATACATGTTTGAATTTTGTTGCCTCAGTTCTGTACTTCTGACATTCCCCATTCTTTCTGTATGAAAATTAGTAAAATCCAATATGAAATCATCATTATATCACACATTTTTGGTAATGCTAAAAGAAAAACACATTTCCATTACCATCCATCTTATCTAGCTTCATTATTCACATATGTTTCTATTTTATAGAGCTCACTGAGCAGATGCGTTGACATGGTGGAACCTTGAGTGTAGTATATTCCCAGAATTCAGCAATATCCCTCCCTTGATTTTGATGTTCTGACATGCTGAGTGGTCCCTGAAATGCATGTGGCTGAGATAGACATCTGTACCCAATGGTAGCCTGGATTTCCCACCTCATAAATGAGACCATCAAAAACCCTTTTTATACCTGTGTATACAGGTGCAGGTACATTTTGGAAGGATAACACACCTCAAATGAGAATAATGGACCTCGTTTTCTTTAGTATACTCACTGCTATAATTTCATTGGTTTACTAGCCACACATTTTTCTCAATATGATCCTTCTTTTTCCACATGGGTTTGCATCATACTGTTTCAATAGGAACAGAAATTGAAATTCAGGGAAACTCTTAAAATATGCACAGAATGCGGACTGACATTGATAACCCTACATATTTTCATATTAGCACATTGTATAATAAAATTAAAAATTGTTTTCTCTGATGTTCTATTAGTTTTCTCTGAGTTCCCAAGAAATAGGAATGAGTGATATAATTTTCCATCTTTATTGTCCAGAACAATCTCATTTTTTCATATATTGCCATACTAGGCATCAAAAAGTTTAAAAATATTTTATTGAGAATGTTTTTCTTTTACAGGGAGTGAGACAAAGAGAGAGAAGAAGAATAGGTACACCAGTGCCTCAACCACTGCCATCCACGAGTGGGCATGTGCGACCTTGCTCTTGGCTAACATTTGTGCATCTGGTTTATGTAGGATCTGGAGAGTTGAACATGGGTCTGTGGCCTTAACAAGTAAGTGCCTTATAGGCTCAACCATCTTTCCAGTCCCCCAAATATTTTTATTGAGAATACTTTGTGATCATTGTTGATTTGTATTTAAATTCTATCTTCATAAATCTCCTGTTCAACATCAAACTGGAGTAAAAGTAAGTAGATATCTTAATCCCTAATAGGAATAAAAACTTTGTTTACAAAATATTGCCTTCTGGCTGGAGAAATGCCTTAGCAGTTAAGGCACTTGCCTGCAAAGTATAAGTATGCTTGTTCAAATCTCCAGGACCCACGAATAGCTAGACACAAAAGTGATGCAAAGTGTGCAATGTGACACTTACACCCGGGAGAGAAAACGTCTAAAGTTCGTTCAAGAGGCTGAACAACCATAGATTGCCCATTCTCCCTCTATCTCTGAATTCTCACTCCCTCAGTCTTTGCAAAAATAAATTGTTTCTGATCTCACTTTGTTTTCCTTTTGATTATCATTGTATATGTCAGTGTGTGAAGTTTAAGTACAAGAAAGTAGATGTATTTGATTCACTGTCAATTTGACACTACTTGAGAGGTCAAATTTCAAACCTTTGTTTCTTCAACTTAAGAAAAGTCTTGCTTACCTCAAATAAAACATGGTGAACATCCTCTCATAAGCATCATAAAATATGACATCATGTACATATATCCTTAGCATCCCATTCTCTTCTATGGTCTCTTCCTTTCTAGCTGCGAGGTAAAGTGTGCAGTATATCCCTGAAAACTAACAGCACATATCAATTTAGAACAGTCAAGAGTCTGCGTATTCCCCACATGTCTGTTTTCATCCTGAAATCTGCTTTTCCTGATGATAGAGAATGAGGTGCTTGTGAGAAACAAAAATTCAAACGCATATACTTTTTGTTCATAGGGATAAAACTGAGGTTGGACACAGAGCTTATAATATAGATACACAGCTGGACTGATATGAAAATTTTGTCATGTACAACTAAAACTCAGTAATGTATTCAGTTTTGTTTTGTATCAAAATCTATTAGATATTTCATTACTGTGTTCCTAACACATTTTGGGAGATCCTTAACACTGTTAGACATAGATATAAAACTTGAGAACAGCCAATTTCAGATGTGATCAGATGTGAGATTGAGGCGATTCTGGGACCATATAGATAATTCCTGGGCTAAAACGAGTTCCTCCTTGAAAACAAAACAAAATAAAAACCCAAAGATGTGAAGGTATGCACATGCAGAATCATATTTGTGGCTGTATAGAAGAAAGACACACAACGAAACATGACAACATCCACTCTGAAAATTCATGTGACACATGGTACCTTCAAGGGCATGTTCTCAGCATCAACCATGGTGCATAGAGCTGCAGCCAGCAGCAGAATCTTCATCTTCCTGCTTCTCATCTTGCCTCCTCTGCAATAGTTCAGGGTGGCTCTCTTTCTGCAGAGAATCTGGGAGAAAGACACAGTTAAATCCCATCTCTGAGATATGGAAGGATCCCATTAGTCATTGTGAGTGTTTGATTTTCTCTGGCTGAGCGATACTCTTAGGTATGTTTCAGTTGCATTTATTTCCCTAATCGAATTAGTAATAAATAAAGAACAAAATGAGCTAATCCCCTACCTTGATCAGCACAGTAAGTCCACATAAAATGTCAATGACAGCAACACTTCCTCACTCTTTTGTCCTGAGTTACATAATGGACAATGTATTACAAGCTGCTTGCTTCAATTACTGAATACTTGTAAATATTTTATATTGATTTTTTTCTGAGAGAAATAGAGAACAATTAGCAGATAGAAAGAAAGACAGGGCACACCAGGGCCTCCAACCACTGCAAACTAACTCCAGAAGCATGTGCCACACTGCATCTCACTTGCATGGGTGTTGGAGAACTGAAATGGGTACATAGGCTTCACAGGCAGGTGCCCTAAGTCCTAAGCCATCTCTCCAGCCCAATTACTACATAACTTCTTTAACTGAGAGTTCCAAAACTCAGTTTGAACATTCATGCCTTTGCTCAAAGAGTAATCTGATATCCTTTCCACAGATCAACAACATGGACATGCACCACAAAAGACATCAAACCCTGCCACCTTAATGATCTGCACTAAAGGGAGCAGGTGACTGCAAAGGGTGCCTGCAGGGACACCAATGTCTATGTCAGTACATGGATGTAGAAGCAGAGGCTCCGTGTCCTGTTGTCCTCTTCACAGTGTCTATCGTACTGGGACTATAGGCCTGAGTCGGATGATGGTGGTTACAAGTGTCATGGAGGGATGGCAAAAAGTCCAAGTATGGGACATGCAGGCACACTGGCGCCCAATGGATGTATCAAGCTCTATGCTGGAGCTGTGTTTGGAGGAAATGTACTGATTTTATGGAGTGGTTACAGATATGGAGGAGGTGTAGGGGTTATGGGGGGTCTGTGGTTCTGTGAGGAATAATATTGGATGCTGGAGAAGGAAATTATTAATTCAAAGGTAAATAGACCCATAATGAATTATGTGCTCTTCTAGCTCTGGGATTTTTAGGGATGCTGGGGATATCCTACACTCAATTTCAAAGATACTGGCGATACCTGAAGCTGGAGAAGATATTGCTACTACCAGTGTTTGTGTTGGGCAACATACTGAGTGGAATGGGATATAGGATCATATTGAAGATCCTATGGGGTAAGGACACTAATCCCAACCTGGTGTCACTCCAGCTGAAAAAAGACAACCATTACTGTGGCCTAGGACCAGAACGTTCTTATAACACACCACTACAACCACAGAAATACATGCTCCTCTAGAATGACAGACTGCAAAACCAGCCACTATGTTCTCATCCAATACCAACCTCTGACCCCTGACCCAAAGGACCAACACAGAGCCACGTTTCACTCTGTTCTACACCCCATTTATGGTGTTTTATAAAAGCTTGTGGAGCTAGTTTGAACTCGAAATGAATACTGTTAGGCCAGGGAGAGAGTAATTGTTTTTCCCCACATCCTCCTGAGTTTGAGCCATATCACACTGCTGGCTTCAGACAATTGATGTAAAAGGAAATCTTTATGTTAGTGTCATAAATCATACCCAGAATCTCACCACAGAGACTTCCATTTTCATCCTTTGTAGAAGATGAAACAGGAAGTTCTCCCCCCCGCCACTCTGTTTTTGTTGTTATTCAGAGCAACTTTGAAGTGGATATGTTTCAGGGTATCAGTATTTCTTTTCCTAACACCTGATTCTTTGCTCCATTTTTCTGTCATATCCAAAATCATAATATAGAGTCCCAAAAAATTCTCTGTTTGTGTGATATGGAATGAGCTCATTGTTCCTGTCCAAGGTTTACACAAGTTTTCTCTGACCTGTGAGTCAGACACTGCTGAGCTGTTTGGCATGGCTGCATTCCACTAATGAGATGATGTTAAGTGAGGCATGAGATAAGTTGGAAACTTGACTTTGTTCACATGAGTGAGCACAATCCAGGTTCAATGGAAAAAAAAAAACAAAACAGCCATCCTTCCCCTGGCTCCCACTGTGTAGTAACAGATGGTGAAGCACAAGGCATGAGCCCCAGTGGATATGTTACTCCATTCACTGATTCTTTCTAAAGTTGCTCTGCAAGTTTAAGGCTGTTCTTCCTATGCGAGCCAAGCATAATTTCATTATTAACAGCAGAAAGTTCAATTATCTATATCCATTACAAATGAGCTGATATTTGTATTTGACAAACATCAAAGTAAGAACAGGACCAAATACATTACTATAATTATAGATATTTCACTAGGCAGGAAGTCTGTTGACAAGTTACCATGTGTATAGAGTGAGTCAGGATGAGTGTTCAGTGTAATCTTTGCCCCATGTGTAATTTGGTCTGGTGTGTTGTTGCTTGTGTTAACTTGCAAATTAACAACTCCAGTCAATTTTGTCTGGAATAGCTTTATGCAAAGATTTTCCAAGTCATTCTCACAATCCTGACTATACCAAGGATAACTGTCCATGTGTAGGACAATACTGGGACAAATGTAGAAAATAAGAGAAAAATCTTTGAATTGCTGGCACACAATGTTGTCTCAGATAAGGAGAGATTATAGTTTAGTGACCTCACAGAGTCAACTCAGACTTGAGCACCACACATCTGGAAGGACAGATCATTTCTCGTTAAGGCATGTTGCCAGCCAAAGATAGAAGAAAAAGGATTAAGTAAAAATAAACTTGTTAAGGGATTTAAAGAAAGCACACTTGTGAAGTTTTATAAATGCTAATGAACAAAAGAGTTTTCTATTTTAAGACAGTGGGTATGGAACTTATCCTGTCTTAGGAAAGAAGAGAGGCATCAGAATTGATTTTGCATACTGGGTGGCAGGGATTTCAGCTGATGTGCCAACTTAGAACTTAGAAGAAAATAGCAGTGAATATATGCAGACAGCATATATAAAATGATGAACTGTATCTACTTTTGGGAATTAATACTGTGCCATAAGGGCAGGTGCATAGAGGGTTAAATATTTAACTTTGAATCTCATCATGCAGGTTTTATTATTAGTTAATGAAGTAGATTCATGATGAGTGAAAATTTCCATCTAGAAACATGAAGGAAATAATTAAGACCGTGTGTGTGTGTGTGTGTGTGTGTGTGTGTGTGTGTGTGTGTGTGTGTGTTATTAATGGGCATGCAAGGGCCTCCAGCCTATGCAAACTCTTCAGATGCATGTGTCACATGTGCATCTGGCTTACATGGGTCCTGGAAAGTTGAGCCTCACACTGGGTCCTTAGGCTTCACAAGCAAACACTTAGCCACTAAGTCATCTCTCTAGACCAAAGTAAACTTTTTAAAGTGGAAAATTTGTACACTTGCTCAATAGAGTCTATCTACTAAGTATATTTCTCAATGATGATGATTCCTACATAATTTTTTTCAATGCTGTACTATGTAAATTTCAGGGTGCCTGGCAAAACATATTAAAAGCCTTATTATTTATATATTTATGTGCAGACAGAGAGACAAAGACAGAGTGGGCAGAACAAAACGCTCCTGCTGCAATATACAAACTCCAAATATGCTTAGCACTCTGCATCTTTCTGGCTTTAGTGGGGCACAAGGGAGTCCAAAGTGAGCCTTTAGGCTTTGTAACAAAGTGTCTTATTCCCTGAGAGTCATCTCTTCAGTAATTAAGATTTTATTTTTTTGATAATATATTTTATTCATTTATTAGAGGAGGAAAAAGTAGGGAGAATGACACACACACACAGTTTTAAATATGTAGATAGATAGATATAGACTAGATATAGATAAAGAAATACAGAGAAAGAGAGAGACAGAATGGCTGTTCCATGGCTTCTAGTCACTGCAATCAAAATCCAGATGAATGTACAATCCTGTCCATGTGGCTTACATGGGTACTGTGGATTTGAACCTTTGTATTAGGATTCACAGAAAAGCACCTTAACTGCTGAACCATCTTTCTATCTATATCAAAGCTTTTCTTAATGATGTAATTCTGACACGAGTTCAGATTACAGCAAGCCAGACAGGCTTCTCTTCAGATGGCAATGCTTTAGTGCTCTACATTCCACTATCCTGCCACTTCATCTCAGCACTATGTTGCCTTTGGGGTCATCCCAGTGGTCAACACCATCTGAAAAGAGAAACTTCTCTAACCAGAAGTAAGAGTAGCATTGATATATCAGTATGAACAATAAATGCAGTGCTTTCAGGGCAATTTGGTGAGAGTAATATATGCATTTACCCAGATAAGAGCAAGCTTTATACCCCTAAGGCCCATGCTCTCCCCTGTCATAGGCTTTTGATTAGGTTTTCAGTAACAGAGGCATGTACTCTCTCCCATAGAGTGGGCCTTCAGTCCAATTAGAGAGCAGTTGGTTTCTCAGAGCAGACATGCCACTATTGCACTCATTCAGTCATTTGGTCTGTATGGCCAAACTTGAGGTTTCCAATATCCACAGTTTTCACTTCTCATGACTTCTATCTCCCATTGGACTGCATACTGTGCAGCTTTTTCCAGCTTTCACTTGGCTTTGCTACAATGGAGAAGTTTTTCTGGTCAGCAACAACTTGATTTCTCCATGTTTTGAATTGTAATGCCCTTCTGCTGGAGTGTTCCTTTAATAAGTATAAAATGACCTTCTTTATCTTTTACTCAGTAATGTTAGTTTGAAGTCTATGCTGTCAAATATTAGGATACCACCTCCTGCTTGTTTCCTAGGTCCGTGTGCTTGAAATATCATTATCTACCCTTTCATCATAAGGCAGCATATATCTTTTATTGAGAGATGAATTTCCTGGAGGCAACAAAAGGCCAGATCCTACCTTTCAAGCCTGTGTCTTTTGGATGGTGCATTGAGGCCATTGATATTAATAGTTATTATTGGTAATTATGCATTTATTTCTACCATTCTTCTTTTTGTTTGTAGTGTTTCCTGTTTTCCCTTTACTCATTTGTTTTAACTGTTATTTCAGTGTGGTTTATTTTTTCCTATTTCATCCTGTGTGTGTTTTGCTTTCTCTTTGGTATTAAGAATTCCTTCAAGTATTTTCCATAGAGCTGGTTTAGTTGTCATAAGATCCTTTAGCCTGTTTTTGTTGTGGAATGGCCTTAAATCCCCATCAATTGGGAAAAATATCTTTGCAGGAGAAAGTTAATTTGGTTGACAGTCATTATCTTTCAGAACTTTGAAGATATCATTTCAAGCCCTTCTGGCTTTTAAAGTTGTGTTGATTAATCTGCAGTTATTCTGATGGGCTTGTCTTTGTAGGCAACTTGCTTCTTCTCTCTAAGTGTTGTCAATATATTTTTATTGGTTTCTGTGTTTAGTAGTTTAATTATAACATGGAATGGAGAGGTTTTTCCCAGACTTTGCCTGTCTGGTGTTCTAAAATCTTCTCATATCTGTGTTGGCATTTCTTTCCCAATATGAGGAAAATTTCAGTCTATGATTTTGTTGAAAACACCTACTAAGCCTCTGGATTGGAATTCTTCTCCTTCTGTTCTACAATGAATTCTTATGTTTGATCTTTTCATAGTGTCCCAGATATCTTGAAATTTCCATTTATTGTTTGCTATTAGTTTGTATTTCTCTTTGTTGGACTGTATTAGATCTGCCACATGGTCTTCTATTTTAGATATTCTGTTCTCTCCTTCATCCATTCTAACAGAGAGACTTTCCACTGAGATGTTTATCTGATTGACTGTATTCTTCAGGGTCAGGATTTCAGCCTGGTTTTTCTTCAGTATTTCTACTACCTTATTCATGTCTCATAATAACCTCTTTATTTAATTAAGCTGATTTCCTGTGTTCTCTTTCAGAAGTTTGTTTTCTTTAATTCTTTTGTTTTCTACTTTGCTTCCCTTCATTTCTTCTCTGATTTCTTTGAGCATATATACCATCATCTTCTTGAAATCTTTTTCAGGCATTTCATCTAAAACAGTCTCATTGGTGATCATTTCTGATGGATTGATTGTTTTTGGTGGAATTGTATTGTCTTGATTCTTTGAGTTTCTTCTACCATATTGTGGCAACTTTTGCATCCTGAATTGATTTCATGTTTGTGTTCTACTTATCTGATGATGTGGGATGGGAGAGTTCAGAGTTCTGGAGATGCTTGAATTTTCAGTAGCACTTCAGTTGATCTCAGCTCTCTTTCCTTCAGATTCCTTAACTTTGCAAGAGAGATGATGGAGTTGAAAACTCTGTTGCTTGGTCTCTGCAGTTTCTAATCCTGCTTGACAAACCAAGAATGTACCAGGATTGCCTCAGGGTGTCTCTGGCCATTTTCCTCCTTTATTGTGGGTCATGGTGTCTCTGGCTTCTCCGCTATGTCTGAGAATAACTTATACTTCTTCTCTGTTCAGTAGAAGGGTGTATTTTGGTGGGGTTTTGCTTAAATCCATCCTTGGGCTGATTTGGTGTGGATCCTTAGCTGCCATCTTACCTAGAAGCAGTCCTAAATTTTTAATTTGATGGTCATAGTTTAATAAGTCTGTGACTCTATGAGGGTCATTCATACACTTTTTTTTTTTATTTTTAGTCTACTATGGATGAGTGCAAGTGATTCATACACCTGCTGGTCATTGAATACAGAGATTAACTACTTTGGCAATTGCTACAATTGCCTTTACAGTCAAATAACACCATTTCTGAATGATGACAATATCAAAACTTTCTCATCACTCGATGAAATGGATATCTCCTGCTGTGTACTTCTTGTTCTTGTTAGTCATGGATAACTAAGTTTATATCTAAATGATGGACATTCTTTTGATTTCTGCTCAAAGTCTATTAAGGCTATTTTCAATGGAAATTATGTACTTGCTCTTAATATACACTGGATATTTGCTCAATTAGGGTCATTTATACACATGCTGGTAGAATCTAAATAATTAATTATCAGGATGAAGGGATAGCTTAGCACTTTAAATATTTCATTGCAAAGCATAAGGATACATTTGACTCTTCAGATTCCAACTAACCGGCCACACAAGGTTATGCATGAGCACAAGATCGCACCTGCCATCAAGGTGGCATAGCTATCTGGAGTAAAATGCCTGAATCCTTGGTATGCCAATTATGTCTCATTCTTTCTCTCACTCTGTCACATAAAAAGACTGCAGAGATACCTCAAAATAAAAACAAGAAAGAACAAAAATTAACTGTTTTTAAAAATGTCTTTCTCAATTTTTATTAACATTTTCCATGATTATAAAAAATGTTATATGGTAATACCCTTCCCCCCCGACTTTCCCCTTTAAAATTCCATTCTTTATTATATCCCTGCACCATCTCAAGCATTATGCTTACATATATACAATCCCAACCTATTAAGTACCCTCCTTCCTTCCTTTCTCTTCCCTTTATACATCCTTTTTAACATACTGGCCTCTGCTACTGAGTTTTTTCCTTCTCACACAGAAGCCCAATCATCTGTAGCTAGGATCCACATATGAGGAAGAACATGTGGCGCTCTTGGCTTTCTGGGCCTGGGTTACCTCACTTAGTATAATCCTTTCCAGAGACATCCACTTTTCTGCGAATTTTATAACTTCATTTTTCTTTACCGCTGTGTAGAACTCCATTGTATAAATGTGCCACATCTTCATTATCCACTCATCAGTTGAGGGACATCTAGGCTGGTTCCATTTCCCACCTATTATAAATTGAGCAGCAATAAATATGGTTGAGCACATAATTCTAAGGAAATGAGATGAGTCCTTAGGATATATGCCTAGGAGTCTTATAGCTGGGTCTTATCGTAGATCATCTTTAGCTGTTTTAGGAACCTCCACACTGATTTCCACAATGGCTGGACCAGATTGCATTCCCACCAGCAGTGTAGAAGGGTTCCTCTTTTCCACATCCCCTCCAACATTTATGATCATTTGTTTTCATGATGGTGGCCAATCTGACAAAACAAAAAAGAAAATTACAGACAAATCCCCCATTTCTCTTCAGAGTCTACTAAGGATATTTCCCACTGAATCAAATACTCCACTTGCTACTGAAAGTAAGCTAAAAGTGTTCATTGAGTTCTCAGTATTCATTGATGTACATCAATGTTATTGACATACAGATTTCTTTTTTCACATTTCTTCTTCCTGATATTTGTGCCATAAAAATGGTAACTAGTTTAAAAGATATTACACCGTTTATATCTTTTTTATGTCATTTAGAGTAAATGACAAAAATAACCACTTTTTAAATGATTTTTTTTGAGAGACAGAGAAAGGCAAAAAGAGAGTAATGGAGGGGAGCAATGGACACACCAGGGCCCTCAGCTCCTGCTAACGACCTCAAGACATGTGTGGTGCATTGTGGTGCATGATCAAGATTGCATGCTTGCATCACTGTGCATCTGGGTACATGGGACCTGGAGATTCAAATAGTGGTTCTTAGGCTTCACAGAGAGCACCTTAAATACAAAGCCATCTCTTCAGCCTGAAAATAATTTTTTGATAGAATTTTCTTTATTTCAGCACTGAAGGAAACTCTTTTTTACCTTTGCTTTAAAAAAGATTTTCTTTAGCCAATTCAGTCTTGGTAACATTTAAAAATCTAGTTTTCTAATACTTCTTTATCCCTGATAAGCTTTAAGTGCTCATAAGTTTGTGTTTATTGGTTGTGTACACTGAATTATTTTTCTTATACTGACTAACAATTTGTTAAATAGCTCTTTGTATTAATAAAGATCTCATGGTTACATGTTGTTTATCACAAGGAAGTTCTAATTACATCATTTATTTTTGTCTCCTCATTTTCAGTTAGTCATTCTTTTGTTTTGAACATGTTATATGAGAATAATGCATACTTCATAATTAGGACCATTTGTTAGTTTCTACAATGATCTATATCTCTGTCTAACTACTGTACTTGTGTTCATTGTTCACTTTTTCAGAATCAATGGAATTGAGAGCTAGAGGAGGTTGTTAGAGAAGAACTTGTATTTGTTTGTTTGTACTATTGGCATACATGCATTGTTTCTTCATGTATGTGATTGTAATAGAGCAAACTAGGACTATTTTAAGAAGCAATCTAGTGTTTTGCTTGGTTTTAGACAAAGGTGATAGTGTCCCTGTGATAGTGAAATATACAGTTAGGTAGCTGGACTCTCTGCTGAGTTCCAGAATTCCTCTTACATCAATACCACCAGCAGTGGGAAAACCAAGATGTGTGGACCCACATGGTTTTTACACATATGCAGATGATTAAGTTTTTATTCTTTGAATCCCATGAAGTACACACTATATAATGGATTTCTACACTTTTAAGAATGTTTATTTCTTTCATAAATACTTCACTACAAAGTTTCCTGGACCTAATTCTTATTGGCTGGCTTTAAAAAAAAATTTTTTTTGGTACAACATAGCAAGGTTTTCATAAATTAAACTTTTTTAAATTTCTGCTTCCATTTTTCTTTGTATCTTAAGATTGTTAGTAAATCTGATGTCAATGCTTTAAAAAAATCCTGTGTAATCATGATATGTAAAGAAACCAATGTAGATATGTACATCCTCAAGTTTATGATGATTGGTAAGACATTGGCAACTTTTCGTTTGTCTCTCAGGAATATTTTACATTTTGCTGTAGAGAATGAAGTGAATATATGTGAAATCTGAGGTAGAAGTTCAATCCTCCTTGATGAGTTGTCTCTAGTTTGTTGCTGTAGTTGGTGGTGGTGGTTTTTGAGGTATTGACTCACTGTATTGTAGACTGACGTGGAATTCACTATGTACTCTCAGCCTGGCCTTGCCCTCATGGCACTCCTTCGCCCTCTGCAACCCAAGTGCTGGGACTAGAGGCATGGACAACAATTACCAGATCTCAGCTCACTTTTCAGGATTCAGTAACATGCTAACTATTAACCTCCTTGTCATATAATCCATATATTCCCTGATTTTTCAATAATAAATGTGACAAAACACAGGCAATACTATTTATTCAAAATTTTGCATATTTTTTCTACTTCAAAATTGACTCATTTTTCCACCACCAAATGTGGCTTTTCTACAACAAAAAAGGCAAAAGAAATGTATCCAAAGTGTGATAAGGACTATGAGGTGGGGCCAGATCATCTAAGTTCCAGTAATATACATTTTTTATTCAGCGTGCATTGACATTTAATCTCAGAGGGTGCTACTAATACTAAAATCAGCAATGGGAAATGCATGGACAGGGAAGACTGGGTGAAGGATCAGAAATTCTCAAACATGAGTACAATCTGGAATGAAAGGTGATTACAAGTCTGTAGTTTTGATTCTGGTTCCATAGAGACCTACTTGAGGCAAGCAATGTGAATCTTCTTATAATCTGGGGAATTGTGATAGTTATTTACATGGCTGTGAGGGGATATTGAGAACATCATCAGTGTCACGGTATAAAGAAAATCATATGGGTGTTGTTTGAACATGGGCAATATGAATGAATGTATTCTCATGAATAAAAACTAAAACCGAAGGGCACTGTCTTTGGGTTATCAAGTACATTTATGCTGGCACATTTTCCAGGGTCTACTACTTCACATAACTCTTCTTGTCATGATAGAAGTGTGAGATTCTGTGTGTATAGTGATGTCCAAGTCACACCTCTAGGCCATGCATGGTGATGATGAGTCTCATTGAATTATTGTAAATATGCTGTCAATGTGATGTCTGCATACAAAGGAGTATTAAAATGCCTAATAATCATTTCAAACTTCATTTTTTTTGTTTTTAAAGTAATTTTATTTTATTTTTTTTGAAAGATTACTTTATTTTAGGGTTTTTTTAAATTTTTATTGACATTTTCCTTGATTATAAAATATATCCCATGGTAATTCCCTCCCTCCCCACCCCCACACTTACCCATTTGAAATTCCATTCTCCATCATATTACCTCCCCATTACAATTATTGTAATTACATACATACAATATCAACCTATTAAGTATCCTCCTCCCTTCCTTTCTCTTCCCTTTATGTCTCCTTTTTAATTTACTGGCCTCTGCTACTAAGTATTTTCATTCTCACGCAGAAGCCAGGTTTCATTTTTTATTAAATTAATTATTTTCTTCATTTAACGAAAATCACTATTTAAACAGGACTAATTTCACATTACATTAATTATAAACATTGCACTAATGCACCATTTATTTCATGTTTTTGTAGTAATAATTTTTTAAAATTATTTTTATTTATTTATTTGAGAGCGACAGACAGAGAGAGAAAGAGTGAGATAGAGAGAATGGGCATGCCAGGGCCTCCAGCAATTGCAAACGAATTCCAGATCTTTTTCACCCCCTTGTGCATCTGGTCAACGTGGGTCCTGGGGAATCGAGCCTCGAACCAGAGTTCTTAGACTTCACAGGCAAGTGCTTAACTGCTAAGCCATCTCTCCAGCCCTGTATTAATAAGTTTTGTTTTTATGATTGAATTGACTTCAAATGCTATTTAGCTTCAACATTTGAATAGTTGTGAGAGCCATGTTTCTACTTACACAGTCAATATCTCC
Source organism: Jaculus jaculus (assembly GCF_020740685.1). Classification (NCBI taxonomy): domain Eukaryota; kingdom Metazoa; phylum Chordata; class Mammalia; order Rodentia; family Dipodidae; genus Jaculus; species Jaculus jaculus. The sequence continues at coordinate 2,153,482 of NC_059126.1, forward strand.
ATTTTGGACATGTGTCTGTAAAATACAACAAAGAGGATAAAGTAATATTACATTCACTTCATAAATGAGAAATCTTTAATCATAAGTATTCTGAATGAGAAATGGCTATCAGACGATGACAGAAATTCTTTAATCTTTATTTTCCCATGATAGCCCAAGAGTGATTCACCTGTCTTGGTGACATCCAGGATATTTTGAGTTGCAATTTGCTTGTCACTAATAATCTTGTTATACTCTTTCTGTGTCTCTTCACTGATAATGTGGCATTTTGCTGAATGTCATGAAATAGAAGTCAGAAAATATGGCTATTAGATTCCTTTCTAAACACAAAACCCATCCTACTTTAAAACCATAGGTTGATCAAGCTTTATTTTCCCAGTGGCACTTCATGCTTTCTGTTCATTATCCCCTTCATGTTGGTAATGTAACTGAGCAAGAACAACTTAATTGGAAATGAATTCATACACTCAGGTTTATGTCATTTTTCTAGATTTTGGAAAAATGACATGAAAGTAATTTTGTCTTTTACTTCAAACCTAAGGAACACTGTAAAGCATATTTGGAAATTTGTGATGATTGGATCTGAGTGAGTCAATGACACTGTTTCTATTGTGTCCCAGTGTCTGTTATGGAATCTACTCTCTACTCTTTATGTAACAAAATAAATGAAAGGGGAAATCACCTAAAGAGCTCACATAGTCCCTGGGTTATACTATAGAGTTTCTAAAAGTTTTATAGTCAATTTCCACACATACACATAATATTCCCTGGCATTATCCCCCTTGCTCTCCCTCCTCCTAAATCTCCCTATTTTCTGAATCTCTTTCTATGAACAACAACAAACAAAAGAAAATGCAAAGTCAAAAACTTAACATCAAGTTTGACAGAACTTTAGTTCCATTATAGAAGATATGTGACGTTCACATCAGAAAACATAAAATGATGCCACTATTTTTTTCTTGGAGAGATAGCCCCAGTCCAACATCCTTTCCTATGTTAGGTAATAATACTCAAGGCCTCCATCATACAGTGCTCAATCATGACCTCACACATCCTCCTGATCTTCAGTGTGAGAATGAGTTTTGGACATTGTTATATTCATGGTGTGTGTGTGTGTGTGTGTGTGTGTGTGTGTGTGTGTGTGTATGTAAGTATGTATGTGGAGTATTCTGAGTCTTTTTTCTTACATTTATTTTATTTTATATTTTTATATTATTATAACATATCATGAGTTTGCAGAGCAATGTAACACAATTTGTGAAAACAATAGTTTAAAATCTTTCTTAAAACACATTTAGTTTGTATATATATATTTGCCTAGTATATGATGTCTTATTTTTTCATTAATTTCTTGACCTGTCTAGAGCTCTTAGCCTTATCTAACCTTTTTTGGCCTGTCTGTACCTCTCTTTTTTTTTTAAAAAAAATTTAATTTTTAGTTTTCTTTTCAGTAAATACAGGCAGTTTGGTACCATTATTTAGGCTCATCTGTGATCTACCCCCTCCCATTAGACCCTCCTTGTTAATGAAAATGGGTCGTGCATTGTGGAGTTAGCCCCCACTTAGTGGTATGATAAATGTCTCTGCAAATCATGACCCAACATGTGACTCTGACATTCTTTCCACCACCTCTTCCACAAAATTTCCCTGAGCCATGTTGGGTTCATTTTTGGTCTGCTTCAGTGCTGAGGTGTTGGGGGCCTCTGAGGCTTTGGCTCTCTGATTTGGTAGGAGTTGATTTTTCTCTGCATTGATCTCCTTCACCTTTGTGCTGGTATCCGGTTCACAGGAAAACATCACCCTTGCTTTTTTTGCCAGTTGTCCTTAGTTTCAGTTGGGCCCCTTTTGAGGTATGTTGGGGCAGCTCTCTTCTTAGTATCTGCATCTATCTGGAAAAGAGAAGCAGATCTCCAACAGTGAGTAAGTTAGCACCCGGAAAATTGAGATAACCCTTACTTTTTTGATAGACAGTATGATAGGTGTAGGCCCTTTTATACCCCGTGATTGATGGTAGCTTGATATTGTAGAGTGGGCTTGTGTTTGGAGTCTTACTTGGGGTTGAGATCAATCAATCTTTATGTGGATGTCTGTACAAGAAGAGTGGCTATAATTTTGTTTCAAACGTGGGATATACAGCATGATTCACATAATTATGAGTTACAGAGAGGCACTGATGCAAAAATACAGAGAAAGTAACCAGTGAAACAGAGAATTACCTATGCTTTATAAAGTTGTGGTAAGGTTTTCTCTTCTTTTTGTTTTAATTGTTTTTGAACTTAGGGACCCTTTCTAGCCCAGGCACACCTTAAGTTCAATATGTAGTCTTAGGGTGCCTAGAACTCAGTACCTCTGCCTCCAGAGTGCTGGGATTAAAGGTGTGTGCCACAGTGCCCACCTCAAGTTATGGTAAGGTTTTAAGACACATGTGAACACATTCCTATACCAGGTTAGATCATGAAAAAATGTATACACACACTCATCTCCAAAGTACCAAAACATCTCCAAAACAGAATCAAACTGAATGCTTACACAAAACTACAAACACATCTTGATGGTTATATTGATCTTAAAAATAGTGAAAATGTAATATCATTGAATTGGTTGAGACAAAATCCACTGAGAAGTATTTCACCTTTGGGACTGAGAAGAAATATGTTTTCAAGATTAGACAACAGTACCATATCTTCTACTAATTTGATATGTCTATTTCTTTATTTAAAATGTGAAACACATGGGTAGAAAAGATGGCTTAGTGGTAAAGACATTCATCTGCAAAGCCAAAGGACCTTGGTTTGATTTCGTAGGATACACTTAGGCCAAAAGAAAGAGCTGGCACATGTATCTGGATTTTGCAGTAGTTGGAGTCCCTGGGATGCTAATTCTCTCTCTTTCTCCCTCTCTTTCTTGTCTTTCTCTTTCAAATGAATAAAAAAATTAAGAAAATATGGACCATTTCAAGAGTTTGTTTGCCATTCTTAAACAGGGGCCATGGTAATCTAATCTGTATCATTCCAATTTTAGTAAATTTACCACTTCAACCACCTCATCTTAAATAAAAACTGTCTCTAATTCAACATACACCAAATATCCTACTTACAAAAGTTATAAAGATTAATAATTGTAGGATGTATTGTAATTTTAAGTCCAGGTGGTTAATTCCAGACACATGAGCAATTATTTGGTTGCATCACATTCAAATTAAGGTCATTTAAAATCTAACTAATGGGCAGAAGAGATGGCTTAGTGGTTAACACACTTGCCTTTGAGACCTGAGTACTCAGGTTCTATTCCCCAGTATCTTCATCAGAGAGGTGTAGAAATTGGTGCATGCATCTGGAGTTTCTTTGGAGTGACTAGAGATGCTGGAGTTTCCATATTATCTTTCCCTCTTCAGTAAATAAATTAAAAAATAAATAAAAGTCTTAATTGCTGAGTGCCTAAGAACAGCAGTGATATGAAGGAAAGTTGGGATAACCTTACTGGAATAGATTAACTACATTGGTCATTTAATAAGGGCCTGGGTAGAACATAGTCTTCATATAATAATATTTTTTTAAAAAATTATATGCAGATTAAGCTTTGATAAAAACATAGTAGATATATCCAGAAAATGAAATATGTGGTCATTTTGTTTGTTTGCCTTAAAAAACCTATACTGGAATTGCATTAACTAATGACCCAAACTTGAAAAGCTATGGCCAGATAGTGGATACTTAAAAATATATTTATTTATATATTTTAGCAGAGTGGGTGAAAGAGATAGAGAGAGGGATGAAAGGAGAGAGAGTGAGAGAGAGAGAGAGAGAGTGATTGAGAATGGTCAAGCTAGGTCTTCCAACCATTGCAAATGAGCTCCAGATGTACCCCATACATTCTGAATCTGGCTTTGAGTGGGCACTGAGTAATTAAACTTTGGTCCTTGGGCTTTGAAGTTCCTTAACCTCTAATCCATCTCACCAGCACTCTTTAAAAATATTTATTTAATTATTTAAAAAATAGTTATTTATTAGGCTGGGCATGGTAGTGCATGCCTTTAATTCCAACACTCAGGAGGAAGAAATAGGAGGACTATTATGAGTTAAAGGCCATAGTGAATTCCAGATCAGCCCCTATTTCAAAACTCTTCTACAAAAAAATCATTCATTCATTCATTCATTCATTCATTTTAGAATGAAATATTGAGAAGGAAACAGTTAGAGAGAATTTGTTGGACAATATTAACTCTAAATATTGACATTTTATATGAATGATCAAAGTACCTATGGTACATTGCCAATACTGAATAAAATGGTAGTCATTTCATCAGTCCATGGATTTCCCACAAATTGTAATCAAGAACATGCAACAGCTTGAAATAATGGATGACACAAAGTGTCATGTATTGATCACATCAAATCCCATAGGACAACCTTACAATGTGATGTAAATCATAAATCCTGGGGTCTCTGTATGAGTTTGCATTATGAGGACTTTGCCTTGCTTTTACAACTGTCAGTGAAAACAGTGTTAGTTTTTATGTCATTTGTGTTTTTATCCACTATGATAGAGTGGGAACACACCAATGTCACTATTTAAATTCTATATTACTTAAAGAATAATTGCCAATACTCGTTGTAAATTAAAATTTGTAAGGTCATAGTTGATGTCAACGGGCTCTAATATGTTTCCTACATCTGAAAGTAAATGTCTATGCCTTTTGGCCATGCAATAATTGGGTAATCCCACAATGAGAACCATGTGAGAAAAGGGTTTTCCCAAACTCCATAGGCAAAATATAATCCACTTTTTCAGAGCATTTTACAAGTAGAATTCGTAACAAGTAGCAGAATTTTTTGCTGACCTCAGAAATCCATTCATGTGAAATTGAGAGCTAAACACCATTTTATATTTTGAATGTGTGAAGTTCGTCATTTCTTTGCACAGAACGTTTTAAGAATGTCAAGTGGTGTAATGGTATGTGTAAGATTATAGGTGAGCATCTTGGCTCATATGAAAAGACAATACCAGCAGATTTTTGAAACCCATTATACCTACTTCTGTAATCCCCACCAAAATGACGGAACCAGTCTCTTGGGGAGGTACGATATGGGTCATGGAATGTCCACAAGTCGGTGGCATTAAAAACAATAACTTCTTCTGATTTGGGCCATATTTGAAATGGATCACCTGGAAGTGTGAGAAACAATAAAATTCTTATGTGGTAAGATACTTCTGCTCAACACTAGCTCAGAGCAAGAGACAGTAAACAACATGGCCATGATGTTGAAGGCACTCTAGAGTGGGTTCTACATAGTCACCCAAGAAGATCTGATACTCACTAAAATTGCTAACTAGATATATTAAATTCAATGCTTTGAGTCTGTATCGTTGGCACTCTCCATCTTGCCTATAGGGAAATTATAAGAAATACATTAGGCATCCATTAATATACAACATACTACTGAATGGATAAAAAAATTGTACTACAGTTCATATGCTGAGAGCAAAACTCCCTCTGATTGCCCTATGCATTGTCTTCATTTACTTGACAGAGTTTTTATGCAAATATTCTGTACATTTGAGTCTGTGTCAGCATGGTTAACTTAGGGGGTGCAGATTGCGGGTGAAACACATCTAGCAGAGAGAAGTGTCTGTATCCCATGATGGCCTGAATCCTTGCCTTTTAATGGAGACAGCCAAACCTTGCCTCATACATTGGATTCCAGGTGCAGGTGCATTTGGGAATGACAGCCACACTCCTCATGCTGAGGATCAGACTGGAATATTTTTGAGGTATTATTTATTTGTTTCTTCAGGAGACAGGAAGAGGCAGATAGAAAGAGAGAATAGGCATGCTAGGGCCTCCAACCACTGCGAATGAACTCTAGATGCAAGTGCCCCCTTGTGCATCTGACTTAGACGGGTCCTGGGGAAACAAACTGTGGTCCTTAGGTTTCACACGCAAATGCCTTAACCACTAAGCCATTTCCCCAGCCTGAGACTGCAATGTTGACATCTGTAAATTCACACTTTAGTTTTCTGTCTGCCAGAACTATTTCTACGTCTTTATGGATTCATTCAGAAAACGATAATATGTCTTTGGTGAAACGTTTTTTGTTTGCAATGTTTCCTGCATTTTGAATGTATATACTTAGGACACAGTGTTAAGTAAGATCTGTAATGTATGAAATGTACAGACCAGGAAAGGGAAAATAGCATGTTATCAACCCTGATTCGATATGTAACATTCTACTGCTGTGTTCTGTCTCTCTCTTTCTCTATCTATCTACCTATTTATCTCTCTGTAATTTAATGAACTATCTTTCCTTCACATTTCCTAACACAGTAATTTATGAGAAAATAAAACTTAAAGTAAAACTTTTTTTTTCTTCCTGGGTTTCAATCATATTACTTTATTATAACAGGCAGAAAAAATTAAAAATCAACATTCTCAACCAATATTTTGATAAGAAATAGAGGCTTACCTCATATTCACTTGTAAGCAAACTCATACAAAATAGTACCATACATTCATATTAAGAACAATGTTTTATTTTTCTAGTTTCCTAATTATACTCATCCACTACATACTGCTGAGTTTTTCTTGCTGAACCTGGATCTCACTGAACCTTCCAGGGAAATCATAGGCAAGTCTTTGTGGTCAAACTTTCTCTGTTTCCCTAACACCGGCTTTTAGAACTATGCTAACACAACTGGATATTTATATTCTGACAAGCTAAACTAAGCTCCTCATGCTTGAGAGTTAAACAAATTTATCCACAGAACCATCTCCACAACTTATGGATTTTTTTGAATTGGGAAGCAAAGAGGTCAGATTCCTGGTATCTTTCAAATTTCTATGTAATCAAAAATAGTTGGGGAAATTTTCTTATTTCTACAGTTAATGTTTTTGCAGAAAGACACTGTCCCTACTGTCATGAACAGATTAACAATTTCACTCACTTCATAGAAGGTCATTATTAGGTAAGTATGTGCCATGCAATGGTGAGGTGTAGTTTCCTTGCTTCTATTGTCCTTCATATTTAAGCACGTGATTATTTTGAGTGTTGGAGGAAGTTCTTGGAGTGTTTACTTTTAACACTGGACTTGCTAAAAGTCAAGGTATAAATAATTCTGCTAACAAATTGTGAATAAATTCATATGTATGTACCTGATTGTAAGGTTTATGAAAGTAACCCAGAATTTATGACACTAAAGAAGTTTAGCAGATAATTAAATCATGACTTTTCCAATCCAATTGCATGTGGTGGCATATGCCTGTTATCACACTACCAGAGACTGTTAGGCAAGAGTTTCAAGAATGTGAAGCCATTTGCAAAGTCATGGATTAAGTTTGGAAAAGAAACTAGTACACTTTCTCTGCTAAGTATTGAAAAACTCCCAACCAAAGCCACTGGATCTTCTGGCAGGGATTGGAATGTAGCATGAGCAAACACCTCATGGTTCTCTCAAGAATGGACAGCAACTCAATTTTTCATAGCAGTTCTCTGTGTCCCACCAGAAATTTTCCACCTTTGTCGCAGCCAGAATGCCACATTTTGTTTCTTGCACACAAGAAAAGTCTTGCTTACCTCAAATCAAAATTAATGAACATTTCTTTATAACCATAATAAAATTCCAACTCACGTATGTAAATCCTTAACAGGACATTCTTTAGTATGCTGATTAACCTGTGTGAAGCTATGGACACCGTGCTATATTTCCCTGAAAACGAAACGAAATGTTCAATTAGAAGCATCACCCATTCCTCTAACTTTTCTCATCAATATCTATTGTGACCATGGCAGCTGATTTTACTCATAAAAATGTTAGCATCAAATCCTTGTGGGTGGAGATGTAGTTTCAAATTCATACACATCTTCATAATTTCTCTTGAAACTATGGTTAAGTCCTAGGAACATACTGTAATATTTGCAGCTTATGGATATGTACGTAATTTTTGGCCAATCATAATGATTAACCATAGCTATTTATTTTAAGTTGTGCATGGATTTTTCCTTAATATTTTATTTTATTGTCTATTCACAGTCTTCTTGAAATACTAAAACTGCATTAGGACATGAAAAATGAATTTAAGGAAAATCAACTCTATTTATGAGTGCTCATCCATTCTATGGTATCATTTAAAAGTGCTGCTAACTTATTCTACCTTGGAGAATCTGCTTCTCTTTTTCAGATATATGTAGATCCTAAGGAGAGAGCCACCCCATCATACCTCAAAAGGGCCCTGGCTGAATGTAAGGAAAATTCGCGAAACAAACGAGGGTGCTGTTTCCTGATGAACCTGATACCAGCAAAAGGGGAAAGGAGACCAACATAGAGAAAAATCAACTCCTACCAAATCAGAGAGCCAGATCCTCAGGGGCCCCCAAAACCTCATCAGTGAAGCAGACCAAAAATGACCCAACATGGGTCAGGGAAATTCAACAAGGAGGGGCCAATGGGGGAGGGGTAGGTCATGGATGAGCCTAATAATGGTACCAAACTGACTGTATTTGCTGAATACAAAATTAATTAATAAAAATAAATTAAAAAATGAAAAGAGCAAGGTATTCCATGGAAAGTTATAGAAAATCTTACCAAAATAAAATATGGAAAGAATCACATTTAGAGCATAAATTTTACATGATTTCTAAGATATAATCTCTGACAATTCTTTTTTTTTAGTAGGGTTCAGTCTATTCCAGGCTGAACTGGAATCTGCTATGTAGAAAAAGTATTTTACTTTTAACACCTTCATATCAAGTAAAAACTAATTTAGTAATATTAATAGAATCATTACTGGACTATGAAAACACAGGCAGAATGGTGAGTCCTACTGAATCAGATTCATGCCCTTGTAGAGGGACATTCACCTGAGATCATGTTCACCTGCCCTCTGTCAGTTCATGGTAGCCACAGTACCTTTAGAGGTTTATTCTCAGCACACACCAAGCAGCAGAGAGCCACACTAGCAATGGAATCTTCATGGTCTTAATATCTGTCTCCTCTCTTCCTGAGAAGCTCAGGGCAGCTCTCTCACTCTGCTGAGATTTTGCAGGATGCTATAGATAAAGTCCATATCTGCAGGATGTGGAAGGATCCAATTGGTAATCACAAGACTCTGAAAGTTTTTTTTTTTCTCTCTCTCTCTTTTCTCTTCCTTTCTATTTCTTTCTTTCTTTTATCATTCTTTCTTTCTTTTTTCTTTTTTTTTGCACATCCTGATTTAACGTGGTTTGTGTCTGCGTTTGGCATTGCTTTATTTTGATAATGAGATTAGTAAAAAATGATTGCAGAACTGAACTGGAAAACTGACATTATACATCTGAAGGTGCACCATGTATAAGAAATGTTTTAAGAACAAAAAGTCCTTTTATACTCTATTATATAATGGAGGAGAATGGAAGACAGGAAATCAGGAGTTCTGAGAACATGGCAGAATCTGGGGTGGGTCTTGAGCTTCCCTTTGGCATTAGATGTTTGCCGGTGTGGTTACTCAGTTTCATGAGGGCAGCAAGGGATTTGGTATGTGTAGTGCTGATACAGGGCACACCTGAAGTCATGCAGGGGTAGGCTCTGGGCTGGCATGCTTTTGAGAGATTTAAAAACTAGGTCTCAAAATGCTTTTTGAGTTATTGAACTAGGATATAGCTTAAACACTGCAGTTTTCTGGAAATTAAATGAGCAATGAGAGAGGCATAGCTTCTTGGAATACATTGACACATGACACTGGGGTTCTGCTTTGTTCTTAAAAGAGAAGTGGGATACCTGTGGTGATGAGCACCTTTAATCACAGCAAAGAGGTGGAGGTAGGAGGATCACTGACATTGAGGCCATTCTGAGATTACTTAGTGAATTCTACATCAAAATAGACTAGAGTGAGACCATAGCTTGAAAGGGGAGAGAGGGAGAGAGAAAACCGGTGTGACAGAACCATAACTCCCTGTGTGCCATGTTCAGTAAGGCAAGATGTTCACTCTATGGGATGGGTAGATATTACACTTATGGGGAATCTGTTTGGGGAAAGTAGACACTATACTAAATGTTGATGCAGTGTGAGACAGGTTACTGGGAGAACAGTGACAAAACTGAGGGAATCAAAGTTCATATGAGGACGTGGTGGGAAATCAGAATGAAATATAGACACTCCCAGTGGCATCAGACTCTGTGTACATGGAAGTAGTGGGCCCCAAGGAGCTATCAAGAATCTTTCCAGGTATTATAACTGGCCAAACCTGCTATCATCCAAGTCCTCCAGTATAATCAAGGGTTAAGACTATAACACTGCACAACACTAACCTAGATTCCAGGGTTTCCATAATTCTCCAGGCACCGTCATCACAATACATATTCCACACCTCTGAGGTCTAATGGAAGGCTATCACATGGTGAAATTGAAAACCACCTTCATAAAGAACCCCAGGTAGAGGGACAGTTCTGCCTCCAGGAGCTTCCCACAGTGTGATTCCACTCCCAAATACAGTTGGAGAAAAATTTATACAAATGAAGGTCTTTATGGTAACAGTGTAATCCTGATTAGGAAATGAGGCAGAGAGTCATTGCTTTAATAATTTTGACAGGGTAGTATTAAGCTTTTATGTCTGAGTAGTATTGCATTGTCTAAGTGTTAATTGTTTTCACCAATTTCTTCGTTCTTTTATAAATAGGTTGTTTCCAGCTACTAATTTTGGGGTGGATATGATTAAGGTCAGAAGAGTTACTCTCTGCCAATAACTAAATCCCCACAATACATTTTTCCTCCCATGAAAAACCTCAACTTATACGTGACAACATTTATCTGTTTAAATCATGTGTGATGAACTCATCGGTCATCCTGAAAATTGACATTTTTCTCAGTCCATCCTGATATGCCAAACAGTGTGGAGCTATGTTTGACATTTACATTTCTAACAGGATTGCTCGAAAGGGAAACTTAGAGTGAGCAGTAAATTTTGCTTCTTGCACATGAGTGAACAAGCAGAATCCCTATGTGATTGTATAAAAACAGCAACACAAGTCATGATGAGCTCTATTATAAAATGCGTGATGAGGTACCAGGTATGCACCCAAATACAATGCTTCTATAGTACATGATCTTTTACAACTTTTCATTCCCAATTCAAGACTGAACATATATGTGTTCAATTCTATTCCCATATAACACCCCAACTGTCATTTTATCCCACAAAAGTCTATATTCAATTTTAGCAGGCATTAAAACAATGAAATTCTCATCTCTTATACTCAGTTGTCATTCATTTGTTATGTGCTTTATACAAGACCTTATATCTTCCATAGGCAATGGGTACATTTGATACCTACATTACAAATCCAGTCATCCATAGAGCCCATAACGAATTATACATTCACCTGTGTTACTTATAAAAAAAAGGGAAGTTAAATATATGTAAAACAAATTTAAAAGCTATCCCTAGACAGGCAATCTGGTACAATTCACCATTCCTTGCTGTAAAGACTCAAATAAAGACATTGCTCTATGTGTACAATTCTTACACATACTGTTGGGGTCATCTAATGCTATTTTTCAATGCAGGCAATTCCTACATGTTCCTGTCAGAGTCTGCTGAGGCAATTCCTCAATAATACAATTGCTATATTTACTAGTAACTGTATATGAAAAGTCTTTCTCAACAAACACAGCGTATACCCTGAGTAGCGATAATCTACTAAGGCTGCTTCTCAATGACAATTAATCTAGTGGATGTTCAGAGAATATTAAATCTCTTTCACAATGAGGTTTGTTGATACACTTGCATGTCTGATTATATCAAGGCTAGTTCAAATGAGTGAAACTTCTACACTCGCTAGCCAGAGTATATGAAGTAACTTTTTAATGACGGCCATTCCTACCGTTGCATGGCACCATGCATTTAGATTGATTCATAATGAGAGAATTCCTACACTTGCTAGTTAGGTAATACCAAGCATGTTTTTCATTAAGGCAATTCCTGGTCTTAGTTTTCAGAATATGAAGGCTATTTTTCAAAGATGTTATATTATCCATTTTCAGATCAAAGTCTAGAAAGGCTTTTTGACAGTTAGGTCCATTGCTACACATGGTGATCAGAGGTTATAAAGGCTATTTATCAGTGTGGGCAATTCTTGCACGTGCTGGTCAGAGTCTTGTCAAGCCATGCCTTAAGGAGGGCCATTTTCTTCAGTTGTGGATAAGTGCACTAAGCCTATTTATCAAGGAGTTCCTTTACAACAATTGATGGTCAGAGGAAACTAAGACTATTTGAAAACAACAGCAATTTCAAATTGTGCTTATATAAGTCTACAATGTCTATTTCTCCACAACAGTATATGCTACCCGTGCTTTCCATAGCAATATGCAAATAATTTGAAAAAATATTTTGTTACTTATGTATGAAGAGAGAGAATAAGAGATAGAGAGAAAGAAAGAAGGATATGTCAGGGCTTCTTTCTCCTGCAAATGTCCTCTAGATGCATGGGCCACTTTGTTCTTCTGTCTTATAAGTGTGCAGAGGAAATAGATTAAGGCCATTAAGCTTTCAAGGAAGCACCTGGCCCTGTAACACAAAACCATTACTTTACCCCAGCTGTGTGTCTTATTGTTTTCAATCGATATTTTAAAAAATCTGTAATGAGTGAATCTCTGTCTGCATGTGATGCAGTTACTATTCCCTCAGTTCTGGCTGTACCAGTGACTTAGTGCCTCTATTTTAAATGAATTCTTCCAGACACAAAAGGACCTGGATATCCTTGACCTAGCAGTGCCTGGCACTACCTATGCAAGACAATCATAATAGGAGGAAATGATGATGACATCAAAATAAAAGACTATTTGAGCAGGTGAGTGAATATGATGGAGAGTGGAATTGTAAAGGGGAATGTGACAGGGGAAGGAATTATCATTCTTTATTTTTCATAATTATGTTAATAACAGAAAATGTTGTTTCTATTTCTGGTGAAATAAATTGGCTATCAGGTCATGTTTGTTTCTGCTCTGGTGTAAAGCCTTAACCTCACATGGGGAATGAGAGCCTTGGCTGAACTTAGAATACAGAGCAAGTACAGATTTAATAGCACCTTACGTTTCTGCTCCAATGTGCTTATATACAGAGGTGATCAGGTAACACAAGCAAAGGAGATAAAATGCCAGATTCTGTACTCTCTATGTGCCTTACAATTTCTATGTACTTATGATAAGAGGCCCTATGTGGCCCAAATGATAGGTCAATACTTTTCACAAAAACAGTGTGTATGTATTTGTTATTGTAGGACTTAAATCATACTCAAATTGGGTGATTTAATTTCGTTATTAACAATTAATGAATGTGTCTCCATAACTGTTAGCATATTTTGCCTGCATATATAAATTTATATATTTAATACAGAATACCCACACTCTCTGTGTTTCAGATACAGCTTGGTTTTCCACAGGAATACAACTATCTTAATTTTTAATGTTTATTATTATTATTAACAACACCAACATAGTTCATATGGATACATCATATGTTGGTACCCTGTTTTCCTTTGTCCCTTCCCACATTCCATTGGGGACACTCCTGAGTGGGGTTGCAGGTATGCCTCATGGGGTTGTGGTTTATGCATTTTGGGAGCAGCTGTCAGTTTTTCTCTGGGGAGGGAGTCTCTCTGGGCATGATGTCTCAATCTGTGCATCTTCAAATCTTTTTGGCACTCTTCTGCAAAATTTTTGAGCCATGGTGGGCAAATTTTAAGTCTACTTCAGTGGTGAGTAATTAGGAGCCTCTGGATATTTGCTTTGGTAGATGTTGAGTATCCTCAGAGTCTGTCTTCTACACCTTAGTGGTGATTATCAGGTTCAGCATGGAAGCAGTACTCTTGCTCATCACCACAGTTACTCTGTGATTTCAGCTGCTTCTAGAATGAAGTGTGAGGGGTCCTTTATCTCCTGAGGTCTATATACTCTATGTGCACACTATCTGGCAGTGGTATCCTGAAATTGTGGACACCAATGCCCATCAATCAGGAGGGTGGAGCAAGGAATATGCTTCAGCGGCATGTGTGCAGGATCCAAGCAGGCCCCAGCCAGCCACGGAGGGACCTATTCTTACCAGAGAAGTGGGGGGATCTGGCAAACAGGGATATTTGCCCTGCTCACTCTGTGTGTGCACTCTCTAGGGCTTTAAGTCTATTTCTTAGTGAGGCAATTTTACAGTTGCTGGCAAGGGAAAAGTAAGGCTATTTATCAATGAAGACTTGTCTTATACTTGCCATTCAAACAGTATTAATGCTACTTAAGGCTGTTTTATGGAGGGCATTCATACATGTGGTGGACAGAGATAATTAAGGCTATATTTCAGGGAAATTCTTACACTTTTGGACAGGATAAGTCTACTAGGAATATTTCTCAATGGGGGTAATTCCTGTATTTGCTCATCAGAATATCTGAAGTATATTTTCAAAGACCATGGTCAAATACACTTGTTTCTAAATAATTGTCATTCCTTCACATTCTGGTCAAAGTTTACTGAACTATTTCTAGGTTAGTTCTATTGTCACAACTGCTCATCACAGACCATGAATGGTATTTCTCAATGAGGGCAGTCCCTACACCTGTTAGTCAGAGCTAAGTAAGAGGACTTATCAATGAAGATTGGTCATACACTTTCAGGTCCTTGTCTTCTAAGGTTGATTCACAATGAGGTCAATCCATACACATGCTTACCAAAGCCAACTTTGGCTATTTCTCAACGAGTTCAATTCTTATGTCTCCTGTTCACAGATTATGAATGTGATTTGTTAATGATAGCCATTGCTACCCTTGCTTTGAACAGTCTATTGAGGGTGTTTCATAATTAGGCAATAGATACAATTAATGGTTTGGCCCTAGTATAAATATCATTTAAAGCGGACCATTTCTAAACTTCATGGTCAGATTCTCCTAAGGTAATTTCTAGAGGGAGGAATTTCCAACCCCTTTTGTCATTGTCCACTGCAGCTATCTTACATTGAGAGCCATTCCTTTCCTTACCAGTAAGAGACTACTAATACTATTTCGAAATGATGATGATTATTATAGTTGTTATTCAGATCCTGTGGATGCTAGTTCTCAAAAGGGTGATTTATACACCTGCAGCTCAACTTATTCAACAGCTGTTGCTACATGAGGTCTATCTCTATACTTGTTTATCAGAGAGCACAAAGGATATTTTTCTTTTAATTTTGTTTTTATTAATTAGTTTTGTATTCAGCAAATACAGTCAGTTTGGTACCATTATTAGGCTCATCCGTGACCTACCTCTTCCCATTGGCCCCTTCTTGTTGAGATATATGAGTCGTGCGTTCTAGAGTTAGCCCACAGTTATGGGTAAGATAAATGTCTCTGCATATCATGACCCAACTTGTGGCTCTGACTATCTTCCTGACTTCTCTTTTGCAAAACTTCCCTGAGCCATCTTGGGTTCAATTTTGGTCTGCTTCACTGAGGAGAAGTTGGGGGCTGAGGCTTTGGCTCTCTGATTTGGTAGGAGTTGAATTTTCTCTCTTTTGGTCTCCTTGCCCCTTGTGCTGGTATCCAGTTCATCAGGAAAACAGTGCCCTTGCTTGTTTCACCAATTTTTCTAACTTTAAGCCAGGGGCCTTCTGAGGTATGACAGGGTGGCTCTCTCCTTAAGTTCTACATATATCTGAAAAAGAGAAGCAGATTCTCCAATGGAGAGTAAGTTTGCTCCAGGACAAATAAGATAACCTTTCCTTTTTTAATAGAGAATTTAAATGGTGTAGGCCCACCTGTAGTCCATGATTGATAGTAGCATGATAATGGAGAGTGGGATAATGTTTGAATATGGTTCTGACTTGTTACCCAGCTCCAGCTATAGATCTTGTACCACTGAGGGGATCAGTTAGCCAAATCAAGAGCAGTTGGTTCCCCACCATCGCTGTGTGCCACTATTGCACTTGTGTGGGCATCACAAGGGGTTATTTGCTTCTATGTAGGTTATACCATGAGTTGATTGGACAGATATTGGTCATTTTCCCACAGTCACCCATGTGGCAGCTTCTGGCACTAGGCACACTGATTATCTGGGGACTAACGCTCTTCTAGATTCCAGCCATGCCATTACATTTTACATGTCAACTGCATATGGTATGTTCAGCAGTAGGGTCTTGCCACTAACCTTTGGTGGGTCATCAAGTACTCTGATACATATCTGTCTTTAGGGAAAACTTGTAGTTCTCTCTGATCAAACGCTCATTGTGGATGATAGCTGCAGGCTGGTACTGGGATTTATAGGTCAGTGCCCACTAAGAAAATGAGGAAAATATAACTAATATCCAAGTGTTAGAGAAAAGAGAGAGAGAAAGAGGAGGGAGGGAAGATGTAGAAGATTAAGGTTATCATTGATCTTACCCTCTCAATGTCTTGTGGTTTAGGTGTTCCCTGTAAGGTGTTGATGAAAGTTCAGCCATTTGGTCTACTTTTAGGAAGTATCATTTTATGGTACCATTGCACTTTGGGTCTAGATTTGTGTTTCCCACCATTTCAATGCAGTCTCCTTCCTCCCTATCCATCCTAGTGTTTAGTCCATGAGATGCTTGCTAGGTATGCAAGGTTTCTTGGGTAGATTCAGGTTAGGTGCTGTAGATGAGTGAGACTATGTGGCGATTTTCTTTCTGTGATTGGGTAAGTTCACTGAGAATGATGTTTTCCAGGTTCAACCATTTTTTCCCCAAATTTCATTGTGTCATTTTTGCTTACTGTTGTATAGAATTCCATTGTGTAGATATACCACATCTTAGTTATCCATTCTTCTACTGATGGACAGCTGGGTTGATTCCAGCTCTTAGCTATTAGGAATTGAGCCACTACAAACATTGTTGAGCAAATCTCTCTGGCCTGTGGTTTGAAGGATTTAGGGTAGATGCCCTGTAAAGGTATAACTGGGTCTGTTGGTATCTCTATAGTCAGCTTTTTCAGGAGTCTCCATATTGCTTTCCAAAGTGGTTGTACCATCCTACATTCCCACCAACAGTGGATGAGTGTTCCTGCTTCTCCACATCCTCACCAGCATTTATTTTCATTTGATTTTTTGATGTTTCCTATCCTTATTGGGGTAAGGTGGAATCTCATAGTTGTTTTAATTTGCATTTCTCTGATGATTAGGGATGATGAACATTTTCTTAAGTGTGTGTTTGCCATTTGTATTTCTTCCTCTATGAACTCCTGTTCTGCCTTTGCCCCATTTTGTGAGTGGGGTGTTTGACTTCTTACTGTTTAGATTTTTGAGTTCTTTGTAGATTCTAGAGATTTGGCCTCTGTCAGTTGGATAACCCACAAATATTTTCTCCCGTTCTGTGGGAAATGTTGTTGGCTTTGCTTATTGTATGCTTGTCTGTAAAGAAACTCTTCAGCTTCATGTGATCTCATTGGTTGAGTGACTGTTTAAGATCATGAGCTACTGGGGTTTTGTTCAGGAAATCTTTTTCCATTCTTATATCATGGAAAGTTCTTCTAAATTTTCTTCCAGTAGTATTCGAGTTTCTGGTCTTATGTTGAGGTCTTTGATCCATTTGGATTTGAGTGTAGTGCATGGTGAAATGTGTGGATTAAGTTTCAGTGTCCTGCATACAGTTCTCCAGTTTGACCAGCACCATTTTTTGAAGATGCTGTCTTTTTTCCACCCTATGTTGTTCAGACCTTTGTCAAATATCAAGTAGGTGTAGTTGCTTGGCCCAAAGTCTGGTTCCTTCCCTCCAGGCAGTGTTTACCTTCTCTCTGGGCTGTGCTCACAATTGGTTTTAAATAGTCTGAAAGGGGCCCCTCTTTTCAGAATTTTTTCTTGAAAACCTCTTCATTAATCACAATAGAAGTTCCCTACTGCTCCCACCAAAGAGATTTAAATATTTCACTCACACACAGTGGACATCTGAATAAGGTTTCTGAACCAGCTAAACATCTTGAATTTCTGAAGATACTTGTGCCATATCAAATGAATTCTGTTTTAGCTTCAAACACTATTGTGAATGTGATCTCTGCAGCTTCTGTCACTTTCCAAGCTGCTGGCCCCCTGTTCCAGTGGGATTAAAGTGGGAATATTTGGCTTTGACCAGCATGCCTTGATGACAACAATGTTTTTTTTTTTCATTGATTGTCAAAGATCAGTCCCCACCCAATAATACTTTTCTCGTAATTGTTTTAGTGACCTGTGCCCAAAGTGGGCTATAAAATTACAAATATTATATTGCACAAATGAAAAAGTTATATTATCATTATGGCATATTGTTATATTTGCTTATTACCAAAGTTATTATGGTTACAAGTTTCATACACTGCAATTAATTTATACCTTGAGGTTTATAAAAGGTTATAAATATTTACATATATATGCCCTCCCATATTCTTTATCATAGCTCAGCATGAAAATGTACTACCCAAGGGACCCAGTGACTTATTAAAATAACTAGGGGCTAACTCCACAATGCACGGCCCATTTTCATTAACAAGGAGGGTCTAATGGGAGGGGGTAGATCACAGATGAGCCTAAATAATGGTACCAAACTGTCTGTATTTGCTGAAAGGAAAACTAATAAATTAAATTTAAAAAATAAATAAATAAAGGGCCATTGAATAAGCACATTTTTTGTCTCTAAGTTTAGAAAGGACCTAGTAGATGTATCATGATAAAAACCACATATATATATATATATATATGTATATATATATACATATATATATATATACATATATATATATATATATGTATGTATATATATATCCACTGATACCACCATATATATATATATATATATCTACATATATATATATATATATATATATATATATATATATATATATATATAGTAGTTTGATTACATGGCCCCCAATATGTTCAGTCTTACATTAATTTGTAATTTGGATCTGTAGCCACCTGGTTAAAGGAGATGTGACTGGGGCATCTTAAGGTGTAGTGGTTTTGAAATTCCAATCTAAAGATATGCAAAGTACCTAGTTCCACTTGGAGTTACTGAAGTGTGTGGTGTGGCTTTTGGCTTTTGGCTTCTATCTCTCTGCCTGGACCTGAAAGGGGGCCAGCTTCTTCTGCCATTGTGGAACTTCCCCTGCACTTATAAGATTCAATAAATCACTTCCTCTATAAAAAAATTAATAATAATAATTTTAAACATAAACTCGGGCTGACAAGATAGCTCCGTGGTTAAGGCAATTGGCTGCAGAGCCTAACAATCCACATTTGATTTGGCAGTACCCAGATAAAGCTATATGTTCAAAGTGACACATGCTTCTAGAGTCTGTTTTCAGCAGCTTAGGCCCTGAAACATCCCTTCTCTCTGCATGTGTCTCTTCTCTCTATCTCTGCTCTGCTTGCAAATAAGTAGGTTTTTTTGGAAAAAAATAACAAACTCATTCACTTAAGATAAGGGTTGTCTCATAAAACAGTCTATGCCAAGAATCTTTAAAATTTACAAGGGAGTCTGGATTGATGATGTACTCCTTCAATGCCAACATTGACTTGATGGTGCACCCCTTCAATGATAGTACTCACTTGGGAGGCTAAGGTATGAGGACATAGTTGTGAGTTTCAGGCCTTCCTGGGTGAGAGAATAAGTTCTGGGTCAGCCTGGACTACAATGAGACACAGCCTGAAGAAGACAAAAAAAATTAACTAAAATTTGTGAAGGTCCTTCATTGAAACACTCTCTTAGAAAGATGAAAGCCTGTGATGTTGGTTTCTTCACATGGGATGACATGGGATGTTTGCTATGTTTCTTTGCCTGAGCTCTCAGAATATTATCTTTTCTTTGTTTCTACGCTTTTGCGGGTAGGATTTCACTCTAGCCCAAGCTGAACTGGAATTCACTGTGTAGTCTCAGGCTGTCCTCAAACTCATGACAGTCCTTCTATCTCAGCCTCTAAGTGCTGGGATCAAAAGTGCACCACCATGCCTGGCTAACAGTACCATCTTGAAGAAAGTGTGTCAATTCACCTATAGGTGGACACTTTAGAATTGGGTCTCATGCTAAGAAAACAAACAAACAAAAATGTCTGGTTAGCTTCACTAGACCCTTACAGGAAACACTGGAACCACAAGACACTGGAGAGGGTAGGATAAAACTGACCTAAATCTCCTACATCTTCCCTCCCTCCCTCTTCCCCTCTCCCCTCTATCTCTCTCCTCTCTAACTCTTGTATATTAGTTATGTTTTTCCTCAGTTTCTTAGTGGACACTGACCTGTAACCCCCACTTCCAGCTTGGGCCTACCATCCACAATGAGCTTTTGATCAGAGAAACATACAAGGTTTCCCAAAACAATGACAGATTTCTGTCAGAGTACTTGATGACCCACCAAAGGCCAGTGGTAAGACCCTATTGCTGAAGACTTCATACGCAGCTGACGCGTAAAATGGAATGACATGGCTGAAAGCCAGGAGAGAGTCAGTCCCCAGACAGTCAGCGTGTCTAGTGCCAGAAGGTGATACATAGGTGACTGGGGGAAATGACCAAGATCTATCCCAGCAACACATTTTTAACCTAATTAGCAACAAATAACTGAATGTGATGCCCACACAAGTGCAATAGTGGTACACAGCCATGGTGTGGAACCAATTGCTCTTGATTTGGCTAACAGATCCACTCAGTGGTACTAGACCCATAGCTGGAGCTGGGAAACAAGTCAGAACCATAGACAAACACAAGCCCACTCTACAATATCAAGCTACCATCAATCACGGGGTACAAGAGGGTCTACACCTATCATACTGTCTATCAAAAAAGTAAGTGTTATCTCAATTTTCCGGGTGCTAACTTACTCTCCGTTGGAGAATCTGCTTCTCTTTTCCAGATAGATGCAGATACTAAGAAGAGAGCTGCCCCAACATACCTCAAAAGGGGCCCAACTGAAACTAAAGACAACTGGCCAAACAAGCAAGGGTGATGTTTTCCTGTGAACCAGATACCAGCACCAAGGTGAAGGAGACCAACGCAGAGAAAGATCAACTCCTACCAAATCAGAGAGCCAGAGCCTCAGAGGCCCCCAACAACTCAGCACTGAAGCAGACCAGAAATGAACCCAACATGGCTCAGGGAAATTTTGTGGAAGAGGGGGCAGAAAGAATGTCAGAGTCATATGTTGGGTCATGATTTTCAGAGACATTTATCATAACAATAACTGGGGGCTAACTCCACAATGCATGACCCATTTTCATCAACAAGGAAGGTCCAATGGGAGGGGTAGATCACAGATGAGCCTAAACAATGCTACCAAACTGCCTGTATTTACTGAAAAGAAAACTAATAAATTAAATTAAAAAAAAAAAGAAAGAAAAAAATGTCTGGTTAGAAGTTGAAATATTCCATTGTATTTTGTTAGTAGTGAAGATTTCTAGATTTAGTTTACTTCACCATGGGTAGGGGAAGGGTGCCTGAGACAGACATTCCTGCATCCCAGGCAAGCTGATGATCGCTGCAAGAGGGGAGTCTGGTCCATCAGTGATTTAGTCACTGGTAAGTTCACCATTGCCCAGTTTGTCACATTCCACCCATGATCAAAACTAGTTAAAAGCCAGGTGTGGTGACACACACCTTTTAGACCCAGCAATTTCAAAGCAGAGGTGGGAGGTTGGCTGTGAGTTCAAAGCACAGCCTAAGACTATCAAGTCAGCCTGGACTAGAGTGAGACCCTACATCAATAAAACCAAAACAAATAAATAAATAATGAAATTAATTAATTAAAATAAAAGTGGTTAATTTGGG
The DNA here is from genome assembly GCF_020740685.1 of Jaculus jaculus. Lineage (NCBI taxonomy): Eukaryota > Metazoa > Chordata > Mammalia > Rodentia > Dipodidae > Jaculus > Jaculus jaculus. The sequence continues at coordinate 2,175,210 of NC_059126.1, forward strand.
GGAATAGGACAAACTGCATTTCATGCAAGTATGAAAATATCAAATATGAAAAATAAGCTGGGTGTGGTGGTGCACGCCTTTATCTCAGGACTCAGATGCAGAGGTAGGAGGATCCCTGGGAGTATGAGGCCACCCTGAGACTACAGAGTGAATCCCAGGTTAACCAGAGCTACAGTGTGACCCTGCCTCAAAAAAACAAACCAAACAAATATATTTTTAAAAATTGTATAATAAAAAGACAAATATAATTGTCTCCCACCACATAGTGCTAAGCTCTCCTTGCTTCTCAACTTCTTTCAAAATATTGCACTCAAGATGATATTTATGATTGAGTTGCATGGATTCCTGAAGGCCAACAGACTTCAGGATAGATTGCCCAAGGAGCAGATTTCTCAGTATGCCAAGGGAACAGACACAGTGGAATCAGATTTGACAGGCAAAGGTGGATGTGCTTGCTAAATAACCTCCCACCCCCAGGATGCTTGGATTCATCAAGTCCTCCACGTTAGAGACATCTGGATGGGGACACTTTGCAACCAAGATGTCACAGTGAGTAAGAGTAAGAACTGTCATGAGGGGCTGGAGAGATGGCTTAGCTGTTAAGGCACTTGCCTTTGAAGCCTCAGGCCCCAGGTTTGATTTCCCCAGGATTCACGTAAGCCAGATTCACAAGGTGTTACATGTCTCTGGAGTTTGCTTGCAGTGGCTGGAGGCCCTGATTTGCCCAGTCTCTCTCTTACTCTGCTTATTCCTCTCACTCTCCCAAATAAATAAAGTCAAAATAAATAAAAGAGTAAGAACTGTCATGAGGGGCTGGAAAGATAGCTTAGTGTTTAAGGCACTTAGCTGCAAAACCTAAGAACCCAGGTTTGAGTCCCCTGTAACCACATAAAGCCAGACCACAAGATGGCACATGTCCAGAGTTCACATGCACTAGTTGGAGGCCCTGGTGCACCCATTCTCTCCCTCATAAATAAATAAACAAACAAACAAACAAATATTCAAGACAGCAGTTTATCTATTTGCTGCTGAGTTGGCCTGCAAGGCAGATATCTCCACAGCAAAACCCTGCCCTTCTGGAGATAAATCTACATCATAGCACAACTCAGATTTACCTCTCATTTTTTTCCCCACATATGGTTGATGAAGATTCTACATTGTGTTCTGAAAATACCAAAGCACATATTTCTGATTGCAGAAAAGAAAACATTAAAGATTTTCAGCTGTGCTTCATGTTGTAGTGATAATATTTCTGGTTTTACAGGAAACTGTTACTTTTCAAGGCTGTCAAAATATTGGGACACCAATGATCATTTGTAAGGACTGGCTGAAAGTATTGGTGCACCATAACTGCCAAGCCATCTCTCTAGCCTGATTCCTCTCTTAATACAATTCATTGTATCCTGTATAGAACTGTGATGAATACAAAATCCATATGTCATATAAAACATATGCTATATATGTACATATGTACATACATTTGTGCAGTTAACAGAATTAGTTAGCTATGTTAGCAAGGGCCACTCTCTCTGGATTCCATATTAGCAGACCATGGAGAATTATCTACAGTAACATAGAACAAAATGCATTCTTCCCTTATGAAGGTATTGTGAAGAAAATCGCCATTCCAGATCTAAATATAAATGCACTTCGTGGTGATTGGATATGAGGTAAGAAGAAAAGATTTCTCATTAATGATCAACAAAGCTCCTGGGAGAGTATAGCTCATAGAATAGACTAACATGAATAATAAATATTTTAAAGCATGGCATGTACCTCAGTGGGTAAACTGCTTGCTCATCATGCAAGAAGCCCTGGATTTGCTTTCTAGAACCACAGGTGGTGTCACACTCTAGTAGGTTTAGTCCCTGGGAGGCTTGACAAAGCTCAAAAAGCAATTACTTAGACATCAATGAAATTCTACGATGTTTATGAGATAATAGAGAACAGTACTCTAATAGAAATAAGCTATGTTGCTATTGTGTGTTATGCATTATAATGTATTCTCCATATGTTATTTCTAAGTTTTGCAATAACCCAAGGCACTGAGCATGGTCAGAAATGGCCCATTAGGCTGTGTCACTTTGATTCCATGTGGGAAACACACATGGGAGCTTCATCATGTCAGGAAACCATTCCAGGTGCAGTCTGGGAATTTCAGTCAGATGCAGAGTCGTCATACCCAACATATAAAGGGGTCCATTGTCAGGAATTTATATAAATTTCTGAAGTGTATTGTGTAAACAAGCCTTAAGGAAGGAAAGCTGCTGGGAGGGGAACCTTTACAGCCAACTTGACATTTTACAGTATTTCCTCCTATGTAAATTACTGGAAAACTAAAGAGCAATTATAAACACCAGCTTTTAAGAGTTGCCTTTTTTTGCAGACTGAATTAACAGGATATCTCACCAGTTAAGAAGCAACCAGCCAAACAAAAAGCACACACTTGTGCAATCGTGGCACACAGCTGATGGAGGCAACCAACTGCTCATGGCTTGACATAGGACACATTCAGATGTAGGGAACTCATCCTTGGCTCTGGGAAGTAAGCCACATTCCCTAGGACAGGAACCCAACAAGCTCCATAGTGAACTCTCAGTGTTCTTTAAGAAAAGTGGATATACACATCAATATATCTCTCTAAAACTAGGCTTATCTCCTTTTCATTCAAACTATCTTCACCTCTGGTTAAAGATTCTGTTCTAATTTACAGATGAAAGAGAAGCGAACAAAGATACACCAATACATCAGGAAGAGAGTGGAAACTCTGTACCAGGAGATGAGGTCACCTCCACCTCATCTTCCCCAGTCCAGAAGTAATTACAGGGTAAGTGGTGACACCAATAGTGCTTTCATGGCTAGCCAGAAAACCAGTTCCAGGGAAAGGGTGACCAACACTGTGGTCACTCAAACCTCATCCAAACAGAGTTCCAGAGTCTACAAAGAACTCAACACTAAATCAGCTCTCTGTCTTGCCTTCCAAGTCTCAGGGAGCATTTCAAAAGATGGCACAGAAAGCTTGTGAGAAACTCCGGAGGGGTGGCAATAGCCTGGGTACCATGGCTCCCCCCCAACATGTAGAGACTGACTGAGGCCTCTGAGACCCCACAATGAATACCAATAGCCCCATTGAAGAAGAACCTCAGCAGTATTGGAGCAGAGGTGACAGGGCCTGAGAGTAAAAACTTTTTATAAAAAAATCAATAAATAATAACAAATTTAAAAATGAAAAAAGCACCTTGTTCAGTTAATTTTCAGTTTAACCCCTACTTATTTATCTCTAGATTAGTTTTATGATTGTTTGCTGCCAGTGGTGTGTGTTGCAATGAGCTTCCTAAAGAGGGAAGGTTTGTGGAACAGACATCAACATTGTCATGAAACATCACACATTGTGAATCTGCTTTGATTTTCAATTTGTCTTCTTCTTCTTATGAAGACAAGAACAGCTTCAAACTCTGTGGGGCTTTTTGCACTTCTTGATTATTTTCTTCAGTTTTATTTCATATTGAGTTTGCTTAAGAAAGACACTTAAAGTACTCAGTATTTCAACGTGTGATGTATGATTTGAGGAAAGATAGAGAATCTTCAAAGAGGAATTGATTATGGTTGCACAGACAGGCATATGAAAAACTACAAGCTATCAAAGCACTTAAAATAAAAGCAGGACTGGAACGATGGCATAGCTGTTAAGACACTTGCTTGCAAAGCCAAAGGACCCAAGCTCACATCTCCAGAACCCACATACATGATCTCTCTCTCTCTCTCTCTCTCTGCCTCTTTCTCACTCTTTCTCTCTCTTTCAATTAAAGAAATAAAAGCAAAACAAAAGCAAGTGAGAACAAACCAGAGAGTCTGAGTGCTAGGTTGGATAAATACACAAACTTAAAATATAAAACATATGGACATGTTGTGTCTATCAAAATTTCCCCTAAATACTTATGTTGCTGCCCATAGATTAATGCTGTTCTCTATCACCTCATATAAGTGTCAGCAAACATCACAAAAGAGGGGTGGAAAGAATTCAACAGCCAAAGGATAAGTAAGAGTGGTATGCTGCCTTGCAGACAGGAAGTAAGCATCACATTCAAGGCCTTGCACTGGCTGTCATTACTTGCACAGCATTTAGCCATCATCATTTACTCATGAATGACTTAGGGTAATGAAAAAAAAAAAGTGAACACCAGGCTGGAGAGATGGCTTCTCAGTCAAGGTGCTTCCTTTGAAGACTGAAGACCCAGGTTGGATTCCTCAGTACCCATGTAAGCCAGATACACAAGATGGCTCACATGTTTGGAGCTCCTTTGCAGTGGCTAGATGCCCTGGTATGCCCATTCTCTCTCCCTCTCTCTCTATTTATCTGCCTCTTTGCCTCTCTCATAAAAATAAATAAATAAATAAATAAGTAAATAAATAAATAATTTTAAAATGTCAAGAACCTGCAACTACCATGAGGAGGGCCCCCTTCAAAATGGCGGCTGGGGTGAGCGAATGTATGGTACCAGCACGTGATGTTTCCATACTAAGTATGTCCATAATTAATAATAAAAAATATAAAGGCCAAAGGAAGGAGTGGAAGGCTTGTAACACTATCCTCCACAGGCAAAGGGGCATGGCATTGATGACTTCACAGTGGTTGATGCTACTTACACAGACCTGCATAATAGGAGGGAAAAAATGATGGCTTTAAAGTGGAAGGGAAATAGTTGGAAAGAAAAGTGGATTCAGTGGAAGGGGGATGTGGAAGGTGGAAAAAGGTCAGTGGGAGAAATTATGATCATTGCATATCATGTACAGTATGGTATACTGTATGGAAGTGTTCAATACAAAGTTTAAAAAGGGAAGGAAAAAATAGAAATGAAAACCAGACTAGTTTGAAAGAAGAGGTTCAGAGGGAAAGGGATGGTGGTGAGACACAAAAAGTAATGAAAGGAGATTATGATCAAAATACATTATGTGGGCTGAGAAGATGGCTTACTGGTTAAGCGTTTGCCTGTGAAGCCTGAGAACCCTGGTTCTAGGCTCGATTCCCCAGGACCCACGTTAGCCACATGCACAAGGGGCGCACATGTCTGGGGTTTGTTTGCAGTGGCTGGAGGCCCTGGAGTGCCCATTCTCTCTATCTGCCTCTTTCTCTCCCTGTCTGTCACTTTCAAATAAATAAATAAACAAAAAATTTAAATATATATACATATTCTGTGCCTATGTGAATATTGTTAACAAAAACTTTTCTATTAAAAAATGTATGAAAGCTGGGTGTAGTGGTGCATGCCTTTTATCCCAGCACTCAGTAGGCAGAAGTTGGAGGATTGCCATGAGCTCTAGGCCAACCTGACATAGTGAGTTCAAGGCCAGTCTGGGTTTGATTGAGTCCCTACCTTGAAAAAGCAAAACAACAAAAATGTATGAGCCAAGTGATAACTTTTCTCTTCTGTTCTCTTTATGACTCAATTATCAATTAGCTTAGGTATTTTGTTATTGTCACAGGAAGCCAGCTAATACAGAGTGTTTTGTTGACATGCTAATGGAAGGGAATCCAGTCTAGTTATATGGAAGTAGATGTAAGTTACTGTGATTTTCTCTTATGTGGTCACACAAGGATGACTGGGTATCCACAGGTATTCTGCCTCTTGACAGTCCTTACTGTGTGTGTGGCCTGGCTTTGTAGAAGATGACTACATTGTTGGATTAGCATATGGACAATTAAGTTATACAAGATTGTAATCTCTCCGCCCTCTTCTGAAGACATTTTTCCCCCCCAAGTTAGGGTTTCACTCTAGCCCCGTCTGACCTGGAATTCACTATGTAATGTGAGGGTGGCCTTGAGCTCATGGTGATCCTCCTACCTCTACCTTCCAAATTCTGGGATGAAAAGTGTGTGCCACCACCCCTGGCCTTGCAGACATTCTTACTCTCTTAACTTACACATGCAGGGGAAGCAAATTCTGACTTTACAGATAATACGGAACTGTGAGCACCTTTCAAAAAGCCAACAAAGAAGAAGTTCTGACCCATAACCAAATCAGCAGAGAGACAACTCCTTCCCAAACTGTTAGATAAACTGTTAGATAAAAGCACAGCACAGGATGCTACTTGGTACGAGCTGTGGGGGACCACCTGATGCTAAAAATCCAATAACAACCATGCCCAGATTCCTTAAACAGCATTGGTGACCTTTCTGTGCTTGTCAATTTATGCCCATGCTTCTGGAAGGAACCCTCACCCTTCTTTACAAGTAATATCAATAAATTCTTTGGCTTAAAAAAAAAGTGCTGGAGAGATGGCTTAGTGGTTGAGTGTTTGCCTGTGAAGCCTAAGGACCCGGTTTGAGGCTCAGTTCCCCAGGTCCCAAGTTAGCCAGATGCACAAGGGGGCGAAAGCATCTGGAGTTCTTTTGCAGAGGCTGGAGGCCCTGGCGCACCCATTCTCTCTCTCCCCCTCTATCTGTCTTTCTCTCTGTGTCTGTCGCTCTCAAATAAATAAATAAATAATTTTAAAAATAAATAAATATCTAATGGGATGGGTAGATCACAGATGAGCCTAAATAATGGTACCAAACTGCCTGTATTTACTGAAAAGAAAACTAATGAATTAAATTTAAAAATAAATAAATAAATAAATAAGTAAGTAAGTAAATAAATAAAAATTCTTTGTCTTACCAAAACTGGTTTTGGTGCAATTATTCTTTGATCTGTTGTTTCTGTTCTATCTGGGGTAAGTTGACACATGTGTAATCTCTGCAGGGAAAACATTTCCCAATGAAAACACACACACACACATACACACATGAAAGTGTGTACTTAAAGAAGGCTCTAAGGAATTGACAGTCACCACCAAGAAAGGGCATAACTTGTTTTTCCAACATGCTGCCAACATCTTCAAGATATAGGAGAATGTCTTCTCTAGAGAAGACCTTAGGTACCTGGATTTCATCATTGTGAGATGCAGTGCAGAGAAACAAGCCACAGCCACCCAAAGTAACTGAAAAATAAGCTGTGATTCTTTCAGATTAATATAATTTATTAGGCTAGCCATACAAAACTACTTTAGACTGCATAAGAAAAAGAGGAGAAAAGTCATTTCAGAGATCAAAACCCATGAGCCTGAACCAAGATAAATGGTTCACCACAGAGATGAAATGATGTGTTATGTCCTGAGGCTAGACCATGATCAATATGGAACTCATGGCAAAAGAGGGAAAAATATGTTGCTAGGGATAAGTGTAGGGATTGTTTGTATAATAGTGTAGAGTGTGAAGGAAGCCAGAGGAAGGACCATCAATCAGACATAATCTAGATCAGAGAAGACAAGAACCTTGACCAAGAGCCTGCCATTTGGAATTAATGAAAGATCACATGTTCAGACATTTCTAAAATAGAAGCAACAGAACTCAATAAAATTCAAATGAGAAGTTGAGGAAGAAATAGAGGGTGACTTCAATATTTTGAGATTGAGTGAGTTGGAAGATGGCAATGTAACTAAGCAAGAATCATAAAGACTGTATCTCCTTTCACCACTCAGCAAAAAGGAAGGTTAACTAACTCTATTTTGGATGCTTTGAGTGTTTGTGTGTAGCAAGAGATTTATAACTTGGAAGACAACTACAGAGTTGGTAAAAATTATTGCTATTGTTTGAATAAGACATATCCTCTCCAAAACATATGTTGGAGTTTGGTCCCCAAGAGTAGCATTAAAAAGTTAGAAACCTGACTGTAGTCATTGTATGGTTTTGGAGCTTGACTGTGAAATGTTCCCCAATAATCTCATGTGCAGCTTGCAAAAATTACATACTTTTAAGAAGTGAAGTCTTGTAGAAAGTGGGTCACTGGTCTTGAGGTGTGATAGCCACACCTACACTTCCTGAAACATCTCTTCTTTCTGTCAGTTCTAGGAGAGAGGGGAAGGCTCCAGTGCCCTGTTTGACAGCGGTCCAGGAGTGAGGAGAAGGCACGCAGTGTGAGGCCATCTGGGAGAGGGGTAAGGCACATGGTCTTCAGGGGTGCAGAAAGAGGGGAAGGCGTGTGGACTGCTGGGCCTGGAGAGAGGGGAAGTCACGTTTCCTGCGGGGGGTGAGGGGGTGGGAGGGGACCCAGGAGAGAGAAGAAGGCGCACTGCATCCCTGAGTGAGAGGAAGGCTCATGTACTACTGGGCTCTGGGAGAGAGAGGGAGGTGTGCATATTGGGGGTCAGTGAGAGAGGGGAAGGCTATTGTACTTTGGGTTCCCAGAGAAAAAGGAAGGCGCGTGTACTGCGGGGGTACAGGAGAGAGGGGAAAGCACCCACATACTACTGGGGTCCTGGAGAGAGGGGAATACGCATGGACTGTGGGGGTCCTGGAGAGAGGGGAAAGCGCTCATAGTGAGGGGGTCTGGGAGAGAAAGGTAGGGGCATGCACTGCTGGTGTCAGGGAGAGAAAGGAAGGCCAGAATTTCCGTGGGGCCCAGGAGAGAGAGGGAGGCACATTCACTGCGGGGTCAGGGTAGAGAAAGGAAAGAGGGGAGTCCAGGAGAGAGGGGAAGGAGCGTGGACTATGTGGTGGGTGGGGGAAGCACGCAGTAGGCAGGGCTCCTTGAGAAAGGGGAATGCCCTCGGGCCCAAAACAACCTCGTCCTGCCTGCCTGGCCCTCTCTCCAGGACCTCCACCATCCCTGTGCCTTCCTCTCTCTGAGACACACCCCAACCAAAGCCCTTGCACCTTCAGCCACCTCCTGGATCCCCACAGGCTTGCCTGCTTATTTTATACTCTCCTTCTGACCCTGCCCATAGGGGCCACACACTTCCCCTATCTCTGATGCACACCCCAACCAAGGCCCGCGGGTCTTTCCCTCTGTCCTGGACCCCCACAGACTGTGTGTCTTCCCCTCTCTCCAGGAACCCAGCTGTCCCTGTGCCTTCCCTTCCATCCATTACACTCTCCATCTACTACAGCCTTCCATCCGCAATCTCCTCCTCCTCCATTCACTGAAGCATTCCTCTCCATTGTCTACTTCTCTCTCCTTCCTAACTCGCTAGGATTACTACCGCATGATTACTACCTTTGGTCCACCAAGGCCTCCATCTGTTACTTTCTCTCCATATAGTACAGCCTTCAGTCTATGGGACCCTCCTGTTACATTCACTTCTGTGCCCTACAACATACCACATAGTTTATAACACTCTCCTCCTCCAGTAACTCCTGGTCTCTTAACTCCACAGGGCCCTCTTCCCAACCTCAACTGCTAATGCACTGGACTCATCCTCTAAAGCTTTGTCCTACTAAACTCCCAAATTTTGCTTCCACACACATGCTATAGTATCGCTTCCCCATTCTTGCTGCTGTTCATCCCACTGCACAGATACAGCAAGCTCTTCTTGTATTCACAGCTGCTCCCATCACCCAGAGACCACAACACTTTTCTCCCACATTCACTGCACTTGTCTCTACCTGAGAGACTACAGCACCACCCTGTGTTATGCACTGATGTACACTAGCCACAAAGATTACAGAATGTTCCTCCTACATTCACTGATCTACATTCTACTGCAATGACTTCTGATATTCATTGTTTGGTATCCTCATCCAACAGTCTACAGGGTCCTGATCCCACACTCCCTGCTTTTTATTAACCCCCACAGGCTACATGGCCATCCTTATATATTGCCTGCACAGTGTACAGAATTCTGCAGTAGTCACTGTTAGTCACCATACCACACAGTCTCCTGTGCCTTCCTTCTTTGCACATTCACTGCTTTTAATTATTCACCACAGCCTACAGAACCATCCTCACATAATGGCTGCTAATTAGCCCACCCAACAGTCGGCAACACAGTTCCTCAAAATTCTGTGATTTAATTACTCCATACTATCTACAAGGTTCTAGTTTTGCATCCTTTTCTGGTCACCCCATCCCACTATGTGCAGCGCACACTCTACAATAACTAGTTTCATCACCCTCCAAGACATATCATCATGCTCCTACTTTCACTGTAAGTCACCCCAACCCACAGTCTCCATTGTACTTCTCCCACACTCACGAAATTTCACTTTTTACCATGGCCTGAAATACCTTACAATCTATAGCACACCCCCTTATATTCAGCAGTTTGCATTTTTTGAAAAAAATATTTTCTTTATTTGAGACAGAGAAAGAAGCAGAGAGAGAAAGAGAAAGAGAGAGGGGGGAGGGAGAAAATGGGGCAGGAGAGGCTCCAGCCACTGAAATCGAACTTCAGAAGCATGTGCCACTTTGTGCATCTGGATTATGTAGGTCCTGGGAATCGAACCTGTGTCCTTGGGTTTTGCAGGCAGATTCCTTAACGGCTAAGCCATCACCGCAGCCCAGTTTTCATTTTTTAGCATCATCCATTCCCATATGCACTCCTGCTTACCACACACCACAATCATTCAACATCCTCCTTCCATATTCACTGCTTTTCATTGATGTCTACAGACTACAACACCCTCAGGTGACATTCAGAACAATTTCCCACACACCACACTTTTCCCACATTGAAACACATAACATAACCTCATACTCTACACTACCCTTATACTTAAATCACTGCTTCTCATGCCACCTCATAGTATGTGGGAGCCTCCTCCCGCACACATTAGAATTTATTACGCCTCACATTGTACATTTATCTCCTGGTACATTCACTGTTGCTCACCCCACCACCCAGTGTGCAGCACACTCCTTCCAATTTCACTGTTACTCCTTATTCTCCACAGTCTATTCTGCCCCTTTCCACATATCCTGTAGGTCACCCTACCCCAGAGGCTATAGCAAACCTTTCAATCACTCACTGCTTTTTAATCCTCACAATCTACAAGGTCATCTTCCTACACTGCTCACCAACTCACCTCACACCACGCTACCTCCTTTTCACATCAACCCACATTCCACAGTAATCATGCTCTCTCCCGCACAGCCAGTCAATACACACTACAAACCACAGCAGCCTCCTGCACTCACGGCAGGGTACCCTATCCCACAGTCAACATTGTCCACTTCACACATTCCCTGCTTTACAGTATTCCCCACAGTTCACATTGCTTTGGTCCTACAGTCACTGCTGGTCACCATACCACCCAGCATAGAGGATTTTCCTGTAATAAGTGCAGATCACCACAGCACACAGTCTATAGCAGTCTTCTACAATATGCATTGCTTTGCATAAATTTAGGGAATATTTCTTTAGAGAAATATGAATTATGAGGTTTATTGTAGGGAGAATGAAGATCTGCAGAGGACGTTAGCTAAAAATCGCCAGCATTATTCTGTGCCACTCCAAAGGCCCTTCTGCCACTGCAGCTCTAGGAGCAAGCTCCAACCATTTCTATACAGGTCATCACTTTCCTGCCTTACAACTCGCCGCAGCCCAGTATGCCTGCATCATGCTGTGCTGAGATTCATTCTGGTTGGAGCTTGGCAGCATCTTTGCCATAACTCTTCCCACTTTGTGCCTGGGGACCTCCTGGCTTTAGCATTGCAAGTGCTACAATCAATTCATTGGGTAAAATAGTCTAAGAGAGGTGTGTGAGCACAAGTTCTAGCATGGAGAAAGAGAAAGAAAGAAAGAAAGAAAGAAAGAAAGAAAGAAAGAAAGAAAGAAAGAAAGAAAGAAAGAAAGGAAGGAAGGAAGGAAGGAAGGAAGGAAGGAAGGAAGGAAGGAAGGAAGGAAGGAAGGAAGGAAGACTTTTGTAAGGTGTTTCTCCAGCTCATGACTAGGAAAAAGTACAATAAGGCTTAACAAAAACACAGCTCAAAGTTATGAGTTTCTGAGAGCACTGAACAAGTTAGTATGAGCTGGTGTGCTCCATGATAGTGTATGATCTTTTTGAAAGAAAAATAAACAACTTTATTGTTTATTTGTTTATTTGAGAGAGAGAGGGAGAGAGAGAATGGACATGCTAGGGCCTCCAGACACTGCAAATGAACTCAAAACACATGTGCCCCTTGTGCATCCAGCTTACATTGGTCCTGGAGAATAAAACAGAGGTCCTTTGGCTTTGATGGCAAATGACTTAACCGCTAAACCATCTCTCCAGCCCTCCCAAGTGTGTGGTGTTAATAATGCCTTGCTCAAGGCAGCTATTTTGTTGGGGAAAGGCTCTCCTCAGGGCATGACATGACCTTTGTCCCTTGAAATGTCAGCCACTTCCTTTAACCAGAAGGAGACCTGCAAAGGAGGGAAAAATTTGGCCTAACGGTGACAGCTGTTCTGTCAGGCTGTATCACATATGGTGAAGACAACTTAGAGAGGAGCCACCAGAATGTTGTTCCTCTGGCTAGTGATGGCTGTGTTTACCTGTGAGCTAATTGTCGGGTGTGTATTACAGTTTTTCAAACCATTTTTAGTTAGATGGGCCACCAGAAGTCCTGGGTAGGGTTGCTAAGTTGTACTCCAAAGCCTGGGGTAGTTAGATTCTCCTTTCTGGGCCTAATTTTCTCAAGATTATCTGAGAGCTTGTGTCAGTGCTGTCTCTGCCCAGGGCATGGACCTCTGTGTGTGTTTGGGTGTGTGCAAATGGAAGAGGCTAAGAGAAGCACATGGACTCTGAGTACATAAACTACTGTCCTCTTGAGTCAGTCACCAAACCTGGCTTTCCTGGCCTGCCCCATCCACTATCATTATAAGAAAAGTCACCAGCCTGTCTGAAGGCTCAATAGCCCCTGAAAACTAAAGGGAACTAAAGAGTTAATAGTTATCCTTAAAGCTTCTGCACAATCAGGCTGGAGAGATGGCTTAGCGGTTAAGCGCTTGCCTGTGAAGCCTAAGGTTCCCAGTTCGAGGCTCAATTCCCCAGGACCCACGTTAGCCAGAGGCACCAGTGGTCAACACATCTGGAGTTCGTCTGCAGTGGCTGGAGGCACTGGCGTGCCCATTCTTTCTATAGATATATCTGCCTCATTCTCACTCTGTCTCTCACTCTCAAATAAATAAATAAACAATAATAAACGAAAAAAAAATTTAAAAAAAGCTTCTGCACAATCAAGAAGGCAAGAGAGGCACTTGCCCTCATTACATTTGGCATCTTTCCCTGACTCATGTACTCCCTTAGCCTAGAGGGCCTTGAAGGACCAGTGACCATCTGAGTATCCTCCTTAGACATTCCTGGCTGAAGAAGCCTATTCTGAACTAGCACACAAACAGCCAAAATTTTCTAATCAACTGCCCCTGTTATAGTCAGTTTTTCTTAGGATCCTCTTTATAAACTTGCACCCTACCCTGGCTCAGTGCTCCATCCTCCATCCCAAGGGAATGCTGCTGCCCCTCGCTGTTTTCTCTAATAAACAATCTGTAGAGATCAACTTCGAGGTTCTCTTTGGCTTTTCTCTTACACTTTCCTAACATGGTTATGTTCTGATAATTTATACATGCTGTTGGCTGTTGCTGCCTGGCTGCAGCTGCTGCACATCCGATATGTACCTATGACCATTAGTAGCATTGCTGGGTCTGACCATTGCTTTTGTGGCTTCCCTAAGGACATGGACTAAACTTTGTGCATGGAGACATATATTGCCAAAACCAAGATTCTCCCAATATTGTTTGGTAGGTCCCCAGTGTTCTCTGAGAAGATCAAATGTGTGAAAATCCATCCAGTGCTCTCTTGGTTTGCAGTAGTAAACAAATAAATGTCTCTGTTGTTACACAGGGTGTCTCAGTTTATGCCAGAGAAAACCATCTGGATAATTCTTTCTGGTTTACTGTCAGTGAGGAGATGGCATTTCCCAAAAACCCAACCAGCTGAAAAAGGTGTGAAACTACAGCGTCAAGATGTACTGAACAGCCTAAATCAGAAGTTAAGATTATTTATTTAATACCATGGGGTTTGTGTTTCTTTACAGGAATACACTAGGTTGTAATTAGTGAACAAGGACTTTTTGCAGTGTTACATGGCTGGTGAGCTCATGAACGAGAACTGTCCTTGTATAGCACACAGATGACACACTTATTTTGATGGAAGCCCTCCTGCTCTTCCTCAGCAGAGGACTCACTGGTGGAGCCCTGCTCTCTCTCCCCATCAGACAGCTCACTTAAGGAAATGGCTGCCAAGGCAGCCTTCAGCATGGAGGAACACTTGTTGTAGAAAGATATCACTGAACCCCAATCAGGGTACCATGAGGATCTGATGCTCACCTGCCCAGACCCTTCCATTCTGTCACCAGCCGGAGACACCATGTTGCCATCCTCAGGGGAGCATTCTCCACATGGGATGCTGTGCTCCTCAGGAGGGCATAGTGCTAGGGGGCATCCAGTGACACCAGCTGGAAGGAAGGTGTCCTGGCCTTGGGGTGCCTGCTTGTTGGGGGCTTCCTTCACGGAAATGGTCTTTTCCTGCTTCTTCTTCGGAAGGTGTGGAGAGCGTCGGGGACAGACAAGCTTCCTTCTCTTGCAGCATGGTTCTTCCTGAGCAGGGCTGCGTTGACATCCTCTCCTCCAGATGTTCTCAAGCAGCCTTGGGTTATCCCTCTGAAAGTTTGCATTTTGAAAGATCTGAAAGGAAAAGGAAGCTTTTAGTTATTCTGAGGTAAAGCATGCATGACTGTCACACTGTCCCATCGTACTCAGCTGATTATGTGGTGGAGAAAATCATTTCCATTGTTTTCAATGGTCCTGGTGCCCTTCAGCATGGCCTCACTAGAAACAAAATACTCACAGCTGAAGGCTATGAACCATATGTAGGCCATGACCTGGCCTCCAAGAGTCCTCCTAGCCTGCACCTATCTAAGGGTATGGTACACATTTTAATATCAAACATTCTACTTTTGTACTCTATACAGTTACCAGTCAGGGAATAGTTTCAGTTATCCTTGAAAATGAAAAGGTTTATCAAACTGCCCAGTAAGAACTTATCTTAATATTCATACCCTTATATTAATGCTACTCTCACTTTTGGTAGAGAATCTTCTCTTTTCAGGTGGCAGTGACCTTGGCATGACTCAGAAAGTATGATAGTGCTGGAAAGCAGTGACTGGAGTACTGGGTAACATCTCGATCACACCTTCCAAGGCTCAGGGTCTAATGCGGACGACGTGGTGGAAAGAATGTAAGAACCAAAGGAAGGGTAGGACTCCTTACAACATGCTCACTCCAGACATAAAATGGCCTGGATATCCATGACTTCACAGTGCCTGACACTAGCTACACAAGGCCATCATAAGAGGAGGAAAAGATCATGACACCAAAAATAAAAGAGAGAATAACCTTTTATCTGCATGTGTGGTGTGTATGTTCATATGTATGTTGGCACATACATGTGTAAGTGCATGTGCAAATGTGCTTGTGTGGGTGGAGCCTAGGGGACAACCTCAGGTGTTACCCTCAGGAACTCCATCTGCTACTGCTTCTTTTTCTGGGGGTGGGATTGAGTCAGGGTCTCACTCTAGCACAGGGTGACCTGGATTTCATGATATAGTCTCAAGGTGGCCTCAAACTCTTGGCGATCCTCCTGTCTCTGCCTCCCAAGTGCTACATCTGCTTCTTTTTGAAACAAGGTCTCCCATAGGCCTTGAGCTCACCAATTTGGCTGGACTAGTTGGCTGGAGAGCCCCAGGTTTTCCTGTCTCTGCTTCTTCAGTCCTGGGATTGCAGGAGTGTGCTGCCATACCTGGCACTTTACAGGGGTACCAAGGACAGTGCTTGCCAGGCAAGCACTTGACACACTGAGCTGTCTGTCACTCATCTCCAGAATAGTCTTGTCATGTGACTTTCAGTCCTTGAGATTCCTAGTCTTCCTATGCCACTTGTCAAGACTATGAACTTACACTCTAAGCAGCTCTACCATTCTGCACAAAGATCTTTATTAAACCACATGATAGCAGAATCTCACTTTCTTCCGGGCACCTGCTTAATTAAAAATTTTCCCCTTTTAGGAGCAGCCGTGTTGCTGCAGCTGAGATTTCCTGCTCTTGCTTCCTGTGCTATATTTGACCATAAGCTCATTGAGGGCCTCGACAATATTGTTTGCTTTCTGCTCTACCTGCAAGCACGTGATTTGTGGATGTTTAAGGATATGAAGAACCAAGACACTTGGGCTGGGAAGTAAACTTTATAGGGGGTCTGATGACAAAAAAGCTGAGTCTAATTTTTTTAGTATATGATTCTACGTTGGATGGTTATAAACATATTGTTTTGCACAGGTGTGCCAAAGGTTATTAAATTAAAATTTTAAATGCAGATTATTAGTAATGTTGTTATTATTTTGTTTTTTCTTCAAGATAAGGTCTTGCTCTAGCCCAGAATGACCTGGAATTCAATATGTAACTTCAGGGTGACCTCAAATTCATGGGAATCTTCCTACCACAGCCTCCCAAGTGTTGTGTTTAAAGGCATGTGCTGCCATAACTGGCCTTTTAATAGATTTTTACTTATTTATTTGCAAGCATAGCAAAAGAAGAGAGAAGGAGACAGAGAGAATGGGCATGCAGGGCATACTGCCACTCCAAATGAAGTCCAGACACATGTATCACCTTGTGCAGCTAGCTTACGTGGGTATCAGGGAATTGAACCTGTGTCCTTAGGCTTCATAGGCAAGTGCCTTAACTGCTAAGCCATCTCTGTAGCCCCAGTAATATTACTTTTTACTTAGAACATCATTTATCATGCAGAATTGGTGGAAGCAGTGACCTTGGTCAGCTATAAAGTAACATCATCATTAAATTTAACTAACTTCAAAAAAATTGAATAAAAATGAAAGACTAATGGATAGAGGGAGGTGATATGATGGAGACCAGAATTGTGAAGGGGAAAGTGGGGGAGGGAAGGGAAATATGGTTTATTGTCTGTAAGTACAGAAGTTGTCAATAAATTAATTAATTAAAACAGAAAATTAAAAGCTTACAGCCCATTGTTCATGGCACTGGTAGTGGAAATCTAAACAAAGAATTTTTTCTAGGCAAAGAATTTTCTTTCATAGAAAATTTAACACAAATATACTCTACCATCATTTTCTTCTTTCCAGAGTGCACTGGTGAATTCTTTGTGCGTATCTTCCTGAACCCATGAAGATTAAGTTCACAAGTAAAACATTTTAAGCTGTCCATTTCAAAAATTTTGTCTGCACCACTGCGGTGAAGGACCTCTGCTTCAAAAAGGTCTCCCTCAATCTTCACGGTGTCTCCTTCTTCACTCCAGCCCACAGACTTGAAGTCCTCATTCTCCACTACTGCCCAGAGTTTTCTGGGAAATGAAAGCCCCAGGAGGTTGCTGGTGCCTTCCTCGCTGGCTTCATGGTGGTCTTGTTCCTCTGTTTCAAGGTTCTCCCCGAGCCTTGGATCTTGACTCATGCCTTGGTCACTCTGTGCTTCTGAACCTCCTCTTGTGTTTCTGTTTGGATCACATGAAGCCTCAGATGGGGCTGCTCTAGCTGGCTCTTCACCAACCACTGGTTTCCCGAAGGATTTGTCATTCTTGTTGATGCTCTGAGTGTTCATAGTCCTACACTAAATCCACACTACTTGTTCTGAGGATCACTAATCATGTTCTGCCTGGTCCAAAGCGCGTCTGTTCTAGAACCTTTGTATGGAAGCAACAATCTGCTGATGTCACCATGGGCTCTGACATGTCATGTCACCATGGTGACTCATAGTCAGTTAGAGAAGAAACAAGTGCTCAAATGTGGAGGAGTGCTTGACCTGATCTCACCTACAAATTTTTCCTCAGGAATGTGGATAAAAGTGTAGTTTACATTTTCAGAATTCTCCCCTGATTTCTGACAGGTAAATTTTGACATGGTCCAGTCCTGCAAGTGTTGAGAAACAGATCCCATTTCCTGTCACACCCCTGAAGAAGGATGGGAACTGGAAAAGCAGTTTTCATTCTCTCTGCTTAGCTCAGGGCTCAGCACCTACTTGGTAAAAGTGTGGGTGTGAGGCAGCATGGAGCCTTGGGGATGGCTCAGATGTCAAAGAGGTTTGCTAGCAGAGCCTCCAAATCTGAGCTCTGATCATACCATTACAGCAGCAGGAGACCTTGGTGCACCCATTTGTGTGTGCGCACATTGCACACATGCACACACACAAATAAACAAATACACAATTGTACATATATGTCAGTTTTCCAAAAGATTATTTAGGTCAGATATACAATGAGGCCACAGTACCTCCATAGCACAGAGGCCTTCCCTTGATCATTACTGAAAAGCACCCTAACCCCAGGTCTGTCATTGTGATCTTCCAACTGTGCCCGCAGGCTATTTGGATCAAAGCATTTATATACACACATGAAAATATGTCATTATAAAACCATCTATTTTTTAAAAAGCATTTTATTTATTTGTTTGTACTTATTCGCAAGGATTTACATGCCTACTAGGGAATCAAACCTGTGTCATTAGTCTTTGCATGCAAGTGTCTCAAACAGTGACTGATCTCTCCAGCCCAAACCCGCCATTTTCTACAGTTAATATATTCTAATAACAAACTGAGCTAAGTTATAATCAACATTAGCAGCTGTGCTACATCTCTCATTATTTGTAGCAATATTTTCTCAGTACTCAGAATTTTATAAACAGACTCCTAAGTTATCACACAGCTGGGTTATTTTAACTTTAAGGAAAAGTCTCATTTGTGTAGAATAATTATGGTTTCAAAAACAATATTGCATCATATGGTCATTCATACTTGACTTCATTAGAGGACAATTTCATCTGTCTTTTTAAAATACTTTTTTTTTTTTTTTTTTTTTTAAGGAGAGAGTGATAGAGACGGAGAGAGAGAGGGAACTGGAGCTTATAAACGAGGTGGGTGTGCCAGGGCCTGATGCTACTGTAAAGGAATGCCAGGCCCATTCCACCTTTATGTATCTGGCTTTACGTGGGTGGGTACTAGGAATATCAAACCCAGGCCACCAAGCTTTGCATCCAAGTGCCCTTAAGCACTGAGACATCTCTCCAACCCCTCATCTTTCTTTATGTTACACAGTATCTCAATATTCCAGGCTTGACCTGAACTCACTCATGCTAGGATTACAGGTGTACATCCACAAGGAGAAGTTTTGTCCAATGCTGGGTGTGGAAACCAGGGCTTTGGACACACTAGGCAAACACTCCACCTAGTGAACTATGTCCACAGCCCCATCTTCAACATCTTAATCACTGTCCATTACCATAACCATCTCATTATGGCACCCCACATCCTAAAATCATTTAAACCAGTCTCAATAGAGGAAATGTACCCCCAAATGAAGGCAAGTAACAGAAGAACTGAGTAAATGAAGCAATCCATTTCAGCCCCACCTTAGTGTGTCATAATCAGTTTCTCTTTGTGGAATCTTGCTCAGAAATAGCTCTGTGCTGGATGTTTTGATTTCTGTGATGTTTCCTGCACAGACAAGTAAATGAGATTGTGTGTGATTGTGTCTGAGACAGAATGTCCTAAGAAATAAAGCCTCACTTGGCTCCTCCACCCATGAACTTCTCACAGGCATTACAACATGAAGGATGTATTGATTTATTGGAGATATACCAAGTTTCTGTGGCCTCTATCTAGTCCCAAACACTCATGGAACCCACTTAATATCTAGCAAACAAAGAGCATATTTTTCAGTTAACAAAGTGCTCTTTTATGTGTCTGTCCTCACACAGAGCTGTCCTCATCATAATCCCTGGTACTGGGAAGGTTTGTTCAGAATGTTGAAGTTGAGTGTGGCAGTGCATGCTTTTAATCCCAGACACTGGGAGCGAGAAGCAGGAGGATCACTGTTTGAGTTTGAGGCCAGCCTGAAACTACATAGTCAATTCCCAGCCAGACTGGGCGACAGAGGCCCTGCCTCAGAAAACAAAACAAACAAAACAACCAACCAAACAACGACAAAACCCAGAATGTTGACTGGAAGTCCCACTGTATGGAACCACACTCTCCCTGAAAAAGCAATATTTTCCTGATTCTGCGTAATACAAGGTCCTAACATTGATCAACTTTTGACTCAGCCACATTTTTTTCATTTTAAATCTAAAGAGAATGTTTTAACTACCTACAGGCAAATACTCACAGCATCACCATGACAATTTGGATGTGAAATAGTTCATGCCTGGTGCCTTCAAAAACTGGCAATCTTACTCCTAAACCACTTCCTTTCTTAGGAAGTCGTTTATGTATATGTTTGTTTGTTTGTTTGTGTGGTTTGGTTTGGTTTGTCTCTTTGAGATGGGGTCTCACTCTAGGCCAGGATGACCTGGAAATCACTATGTCATCTCAGTGTGGCCTTGAACTTATGAGGATCCTACTACCTCTGCCTACCAGTGTTGGGATTAAAGGTATGTGCCACCATGCCTGGGTGTGTTGTTCAACATAGGGTCTCACTCTTGCCCGGGCTGACCTGGAACAAGCTTAAATTATTCCCCTTTTCTACTGCTGCATCTTAAATGTTTTGGACCTTTTGTTGAGTGGGCAAGGTCTCCACTAGCCATCACAGAGAAGAGTGCAAAACTCACAGTCTCCACTTTCACTTTTTGTGGGCCAAGGATTTTGTTGGTTATTTGTTCATGATATTTGGTTGCAGTGGGCTGGAAATCCTTGCCAAATATACTTGCAACATTTTAGCTGAAAAAGCAATATTTATTTTATATTTTAATTAGCATACAGAGCTCTAGGTATAATCATGACATTTAAAAAAATTCCTAAACCTCTTTTGGCTCTGTGCATGTTTAATACTCTATATGTCAGGTGAACAATGTCTAGTATACATAGTTTTTTATAAAGCAGGAACAAAGACAAAAAAAAAAAAAATAACAGAAACGATCACTGTGTCATCCTGAAGACCTAAGGTTTGCTCCAGTGTGCTTGTCTCTTTCCACTTTTCAGTCCTCTTATGAAAACTGTTCTGTCTGCCCATGATCTTTGGTTGTACTTGACAGTGAGAATTCAAAGCCAGGATATGGACTGGGAAGGTGTCTTAGTGTTTAAAGATACTTGTGTCCAAACACAAGGACATGACCTCTCGTTGTGGGCTTTGTTTTACTTATCCTAATGCTTTTGATTTTTATTCATTCTATAGTATGTGCCCAAAATCTTGTCATAAAGTGACTTAACTTTCAGTTATTTCTTCAAATTCAAAAATTATTGAAATTCTTCTGGCATATGTAATTCTTTTTATGTGCTAATATTGCAAATTTGGTTTATTTTAGGGTGGTTTTTTGTTTATGTTGAGGTTGACGTGAAATCGTAATACATTTAGTTCAAATATAGTTTATGTAAAATGTATGTGTGCTTGCAAAGGAAAGTTTTGGAGGCTGATGAAGACTGCTACCTTTGCAACATGTGCCAACATGTCATAAGTGAAGCAATACACACATGACTTTAAGAGAACACTGTATTCACTTATTTGTGAGGAGAGAGAGAGACAATTGCCATGTCAGGGCCTCTTACCCCCACAAATGCATTCCAGACATATGTGCCACCTTCTGGTTCTGGCTTGACATGTGTATTGGGGAATTGAGCCCAGGGTGCCTTTGTAACCAAGTCCCTTTAACCACTGAGCTGTTGCCCCAACCCCATAAACACAGACTTTTTTTTTTTTTTTTTTTTTTTTTGGTTCTTTGAGGTAGGGTCTCACTCTAGTTCAGGCTGACCTAGAATTCACTACGGAGTCTGAAGGTGGCCTCAAACTCATGGTGCTCCTCCTACCTCTGCCTCCAGTTTGCTGAAATTGAAGGCATGTGCCACCACACCCGGCTCCTCAGACATTTTTAAGTTAAATATCCTGCTTTAGCCCCTAGCAGGCAGATCCTTGCTGAGGGGTGAGGGGGACATGTCACTGGATATGGACCTTAATGTCAAGCCCTAAGGTGTGTTTAGGGGTGGATCTGAATTTCAGGCCAAAAATGTGTGGAGAACACTTTGTGCTATGGCAGTTCTTGCTTGCTTCCTTGCTGTTGCTGTTTCTTTCTGCTTGGTGCCATGAAAGGAAGCAAGCTTCTTCTGTCACTGATGGTGTCCCCTTGGATTTTTTGTAAACATGAAATAAACCCCTCCTCCCATTAATTCTGTCTGGATGGATGTTCACCCTAGCAAAGAAAAGCTAACTAAACAGATGTGGTCACACCAGAGTAAATTTATTGTCAATTTGAACACAACTTAGAAAGTGAGGATACTTGAAAAAAGTTTTACTATAATATTAAGAATGGAAATATCTGAAATATTTATTAAAATACTGTAAAAGATAAATATTATTACATTTTACTTTGTAATTTTGCTAATTAAAATTCCATTAATACTGCTATAAAGTCAGTTTATGTGAAAGCTATTTTATAAGGATGCATATTTATTTCACTATAATTTTTCCTTTAACTTTCAAGGCTTTTGTTTTATTTTTTAAATTATAATTTATTTATTTAATTAGTTTTGAATTCAGTGAATACAATCAAGTTGCTACCATTATTAGGCTCATCTGTGACCTACCCTCTCCCTATTGGCCCCTCCTTGTTGAGGTATATGGGTCATGCATTATGGAGTTAGCCCACAGTTATGGGTACGATAAATGTCTGAATATCATGACCCAACATGTGACTCTGACATTTATCCTCCCCCTCTTCCACAAAATTTCCCTGAGCCATGTTTCGTTCATTTTTGGTCTGCTTCAGTGCTGAGGTGTTGGGGGCCTCTGGGGCTCTGGCTCTCTGGTTTAGTAGGAGTTGATTTTTCTCTGTGTTGGTCTCCTTCCCCCTTGTGCTGGTACCCAGTTTACCAAGAAAACAGTCCCCTTGCTTGTTTTGCCAATTTTTCTTAGTTTCAGCTGGGGCCCTTTTGAGATATGATGGGCTGGTTCTCTCCTTAGGAACTACATATATCTGAAAAAGAGAAGCAGATTCTCTACCAGAGCATAAAGTTAGCACCAGAAAAATGGGATAACCCTTATTATTTTTGTTAGTAGAGAATTTAATAGGTGTAGGACCTTTTGTAGCCCATGATTGATGGTAGCTTGATAATGGAGAGTGGGCTTATGTTTGGATATGGTTCTGACTTGTTTCCCAGCTCCAGCTATGGGTTCTGTATCACTGAGGGTATCAGTTAGCCAAATCAAGAGCAGTTGGTTTCCCACCATGGCTGTGCGCCACTATTGCACTTGTGTGAGCATCATTACAGGTTATTTGTTGCTAAGTAGGTTAGACCATGAGTTGCTTGGACAGATATTATTCATCTTCCCCCAGTCACCTATGGAGCACCTTCTGGCACTAGATGCGCTGACTGTCTGGGGACTGACTCTCTTCTACCTTCCAATCGTGCTGTTCCATTTTACATGTCAACTGCATATGGTGTCTTCAGCAGTAGGGTCTTACCACTAACCTTTGGTGTTCATCAAGTACTCTGACAGAAATCTCTCATTCTTTTAGGAAACCTTGTAGGTCTCTCTGATAAAAGCTCATTGTGGATGATAGCCCCATGCTGGTACTGGGAGTCACAGGTCAGTGCCCACTAAGAGAAGAAAGAAAAAGACAACTATTATAAAAATGTTAGTCAGGGGCTGGAGAGATGGCCTAGCAGTTAAGCGCTTGCCTGTGAAGCCTAAGGACCCCGGTTCGAGGCTCGGTTCCCCATGTCCCACGTTAGCCAGATGCACAAGGGGGCGCATGCGTCTGGAGTTCGTTTGCAGAGGCTGGAAGCCCTGGCATGCCCATTCTCTCTCTCTCCCTCTATCTATCTTTCTCTCTGTGTCTGTCGCTCTCAAATAAATTAAAAAAATTAAAAAAAAATGTTAGACAGAAGAGAGAGAGAGAGAGAGAGAGAGAGAGAGAGAGAGAAGTGGTAGAAGATTAAGGTAAGTCTTCATCATACCCTCTACAGTGCTTTGTGGCTGAGGTGTTCCCTCTAAGGGCCTGGTGACTGTTCAAGCCTTTGGTCTGCCTTTTAGGATGTAGAACTTTATGGCACCATTGCCGTTTGAGTCTAGATTTGTGTCCCCCATGTCCTCTGTTGCCCTTCCCTCTCTCCCCACCCCTCCTATTGACTAGTCGTTAAGATGCTTGCTGGTTATGTAAGACATCTTGGGTGGATTCAGGTTAGGTGCTGTAGATGAGTGACACTATGTGGCGATATTCTATCTGTGATTGGGTAAGTTCACTGAGAGTGATCTGTTCCAGGTTCAACCATTTTTCATCAAATTTCATTGCGTCATTTTTTTTTTTCTTGCAGATGTATAGAATTCCATTGTGTAGATATACCATATCTTAGTTATCCATTCTTCTACTGATGGACACTTGGGTGGATTTCCTATCTCACTCCTCCCATCCCTTTCCTTCCATTTTTCATTTTATTTCCATTTCCTCATTCCCTCTTACCTCCTCCTCATTTTATCTCACTTTACCTTTGTAGTATAAACTGAATCTAGTGCATGCTAGGCCAATGCCCTCTTGCTGAGTTATATCCCCCATTTATTATGGACTTCCTAAATTTTGACATATGGTACTGTAGTAAACATCTCATTGCTAGGACAAAGAACCTTACTAAAAGCAGAAGAGGGGTGGAAAAGATTTCTTTTCGCTTAGGGTCTCAAGGTGAAACTCCGTGATAGCAGAGGAAAGTGTGGCATGAGCAGAACCTGGATGGATATCATCTTTGCCACAAGAGTTAGAAACCAGCAGCAACAGAGTGAGCCAAACTCTAGCAAGGATGCACAGGCTATAATACCCCTAAGCCCACCTCCAGCAACACACTTCCTGCAAAAAGGCTCCACTTCCCAAATTTTCATCACCTGAGGATCAAGCATTAAAAATCACATGAGTTATCTGGGTGTGGAGGTGCATGTCTTTAATACTAATTGGGATGCAGAGGTAGGAGGATCGCTGTGAGTTTGAGGCAAACCTCAGACTACACAGTGAATTCCAAGTTGGCCTGGGCTAGAATCAGACCCTACCTCAAAAAACCAAAAATAAATAAATAAATAAATAAAATAAAATAAAATAAAAATAAAAATAAAATAAAATAAAATAAAAAACATGAGTGAATGAGGGACAACTGATTCAACAACACCACGAAGTTTCACTAAATGACCCAGGTTGTCCTTGAATTTGTAAACCTCCTGCCTCAACATCTGAAGAATTTGGGATTTCATACCTGTGACATTAGGCTGGGAAACAGGCAAATTTTTTCAATGTTGCTTATTGCTGTCAGGATCACATCTCTGGTTGAAATCACCCAACCAAGAGAGGCTTGTGGAAAAAAGAGGTTTATTTTGGCTTACAGGCTCAAGGGATAGGTCCAGAATGGCAGGGAAAATGATGGCATGAGCAGAAGGCGGGCATCACCCCCTGGCCCACATAAGGTGGACTATAGCAACAGGAGAGTGTGCTAAACACTGCCAAGAGGAATCTAGCTATAACAGTCATAAGCGCACCCCCAACAATACACTCCCTCCAGGAAGTGTTAATTTCCAAATTTCCATCACCGGGGAACCTAGCATTCAGAACAACTAAGTTTATGGGGGACACCTGAAGCAAACCACCACATTTCCGCCCCTGACCCCCACAAACTGATAACCATACATGATTTAAAATTCAATGCATTCATTCCAACTTTAAAAGTCCCCGTCAGTTTTAATCAATCCCAATGATGTTCAAACATCTCCATGATCCAAGGTCTTTTAACTGAACCATAATACCAAAAAGACATCTCTCCAAAACCCATAATGGCACAGAATAAACATTTACACTTCAAAAGATGTCACTGGGCATAGCAAAGAAACATTCAGCTGATACAAGATTTAAAACAACTAGGGCAAACATCAAATTCTGTATTTTCAAGTCCAACAACTTTAGCCAGTGACAAATCTCCAAGTCTGTTGGACCCTGAAAGGCCCAGGCTTGAGGCCTAGTGGAAGGTCCTGAGCCTAGCTAAAGTTTGGCGAGCTGTCTCTGGCCAGCTAGGACTCAACAAGATGTGTAATGGTTTCTGGCCTGGCACCTCTGCATAGGAGTTGGAATTACCATTTCAATAGTTACAGTTTACATTTGGCCCTTACCTCTCCCCACTCCCCTGTCCTAAAATCCCTGCCTTTGTCCCCAACATTATATAGGCAACTGGTTACAATAATAAAGCAAGTTCCTGTGAGTTCCTGCTTCCATAAGACTCCCAACTCAGTGTGGATTTTCTCTGGTGACTAGGAGAGATTCTGGGTCGTCTGACCTCCACCCTCTTCCTCAATCCCTTGGGAGGAACCAGTAGGCCTGGTCCTTCCACAGCACTTCCTGCCTGCTGGAGGAGCCTGGCATCTGGAGCCTAACATGAGGCTCTAGGAACCCGGCAGACTAGTGCCCCTTGAGAGGCATTTGTTGAGGAGGTAATCAGTGTACATGTACAGGTGAGCATAGCCTCATGAGTTAATCAGGCAATCTTCATATTTAATGCACTAAACTTTGCTTCTATAACCTGTGCTTGCTTGTCAACATTTCTTCATTCCCTTTCTCTTTCCTTTCACTTTCAGTTTGCCAGCGGCTTTTGTATTTCTGAAGGCTTGTGCTTCTCTCTCTCTCTCTCTCTCTCTCATTCTGCTTGGACCTGTGAAGGTGGGCCAGCTTATTCTGCCATTATGGAACTTCCCCTGGATCTGTGAGCTTCAATAAATATCCATTCCTCCATAACTGTACCTGGTGTGGAAGTATATCTCAGTGAACCTGAAGCTACCTGATAAGTGGACTGAGATAAACCTTACTATGTGGATGTTGATATTTTGGAACCTTTGTTTTGGAGGAATAGGCATGGTCTTGGTGCTTGCAACTGAAGGTGTCTTCTGGAGTGGTAAGCCAAGTTTTATGGGCTATTCTGCTGAGAATCTGAGAATGTTAAGTGCAGACAGCATTAAACTTTGAGGATTGGCTTATGAGCTTTCTAACTGGTAGGAAAGACTGCAGGGGACATTGTTGAAACTGGGCTACTGTCATAAGGGCTGGCTGTGTCCTGCTACCCAGACCCACAGAGTTTAATCAAGGTTAAGTTTGTAATGTACTGATGTGCTTGGCTAGAGATATTGGACTGAGAGATTTAAGATTTGGTTTTTGTTTTTTTGTTTGTTTTGGTTTCTCGAGGTACGGTTTCACTGTAGTCCAGGCTGGCCTGGAATTCCCTATGGAGCCTTAAGGTGTCCTAAAACTCATGATAATCGTGCTGGGATTAAAGGCGTACACCACCATGCCCAGCTGAGATCTAAGATTTTAAGCTAAAAAAAAAACCCTCAAACAAGTTAAAATTATAGGCACTGAGACTAATTTTAGTTTATGATGGTTCAATTTACATTATTTTAGTCTCTTCTTGTTATACCTTATACCAGTTAAAAATGTTTACTCTGTGGCTTTATATGTTAAAAGTGTTTAACTTGTTTGAATTTACAGGTCTTAATATCTTAAATTGGTCAAAACTGTGGGGATCTTTAAAATTAAACTGGATACAATTTATATATAATGTGTGATGGTTATAAATCTATTGAGAGCCAAGGACAAAATATGGTAATTTAAATAGATAGCCCCCCTCCTGGCAGCTTGTGCCTGGCCCTCCCCTGCTGGGAGTGACAGGCAGTCCACCTCCTGGGAGACTGCCACGTGGCTCCGTTGGAATGACCCAGGTGGGAACAAGTCCACCCTGTAGTGGTGACTGGGCTCAATGATATTTTTCTTTCAGTCAATACCTTTTCCCACACCTACTGGACATTGGCACATGCTGGGGAAAAATCTAAACATGCAGTTAGTCATATGCTTCAATGTTTGCCACTCTAAGGCTGTCTGA
This sequence comes from Jaculus jaculus, assembly GCF_020740685.1. Classification (NCBI taxonomy): domain Eukaryota; kingdom Metazoa; phylum Chordata; class Mammalia; order Rodentia; family Dipodidae; genus Jaculus; species Jaculus jaculus. The sequence continues at coordinate 2,202,905 of NC_059126.1, forward strand.
TCAAATTAAAACAGATAATGAACCCTGCTTTGCAAGCAAGGCCTTTATAGATTTTCTCCAGACCTGGAAAATCTCACATTCCACAGGCATCCCATACAAACTCCGGGGCCAAGCTATTGTTAAAAGATATAATCAAACTCTCAAGGCTCAATTACAAAAAAATACATTCAGTATTTAATAAAAGCTGGCCATTCCTTAATATTTACATGTGTATTGCTAAGATCAAAGGGTTTATTTGTTACCCAACCTTGGGATAATCTTTTCTACTGAGAAGTGATTAAAGTACAAAAACTCTGAAACAGAAAGGAGTTTTTTTGATAAAAACTTAATGTAAAGCTCATAAAATTTTTGTCCATGGGAAAACTTTATAAAAAGAAAAAGACCCACATGGGTACCAGCGAGAGACCTAAAATATCTGAGCCTCCCTAGCTGCTTGCAGTACAGTTGCCCATATGACCTTAAAAAATTGCTCAGCCACCTTCCCCATCCCTGTACAGCTTTTCCCAATGTTTCCTCCAGGCATTTGGGCCCCGCCTTCCCCTAATAGTTCCAGTATAGATGTGGGGTATATTCATCCTTCCTTCTGTACTTTTACCACAACTGAGCCCAATGCTCAATGCTGCCTGCCTTCTGAAATAGTTTATGTTGTGGAAGCAGAAAGGCCTATGATTTTCTGCCCAATTGGATGGGCCTTTTTGCCCCAGCCACCTTAATCCCTGATGTAGATATCATTCCTGGAAGCTAGATTACCTGGCTGAGGTAGTCCTACAAAACAGGAGGGGACTAGGCCTACTAATGGCTGAAAAGGGAGGCATATGCTTGTTTTTACAGGAAAAATGCTGCTTTTACACCAGTAAATCAAGAATTGTCCAGGACAAGATTAAGAGGCTCCAGGAAGACTTGGAGAGGAGGCAATGGGACCCTCAGGAGAGCCCACTGTGGATGGGCTTACATGGCTTCTTACCCTACCTACTCACTTATCTTAGGACCCTCCATCCCATCCTTCTTCTCCTCACTGTTGGGCCTTGTGTAATGAACAAAATTACACAATTTATTCACCAGAGGCTAGAGGAAATAAAACTTCATCCGGTCAAAATACATTATCATGGGCTGGCAACTCAGGAATTAAGTTCCTCAGATGAGCAATTATATGAACCCAAAACCAAACCTACAGAAAGTATTCCAGGAAATTCTCCACAGAGAAGAAACAAAAAACTAAACTCAAATGCCTACAATAAGCAGATCACAACAACCAAACCCAAAGTAGACATAAAAAATTTCAAAATCAATGATAACACCAACACACTTCTATCACCACAACATGGTAGGGATCAAATCAAATCTCACAGTTATCACCCTAAATATTAAGGGCCATAATTCACCCATCCAGGGACAAAAGCTAACAGGGTGGATCAAAAAGTTAGACCCCTCAATCTGCTGCCTTCAAGAAACCCACCTTACCACTAAAGACAGAAACTTCCTCAGAGTGAAAGTGTTGAAAACAATATTCCAAGCAAATGGGAATAAGAAACAAGCAGGTGTAGCTATATTAGTATCAGATAAAATTGACTTCAAACCAAAAACAATCAAAAAAGACAAAGAAGGCTACTTCCTACTTATCAAGGGAAAATCCATCAAGAGGATATTACAATCATAAACCTGTATGCACCAAACACAGGAGCACCACAGTTCATAAAACAAAACCTACTTGACAATAAAACAGAAACAACCACCAACACCATCATAGCTGGGGACTTCAACACACCATTATCAGTAATAGACAGATTATCCAAACAGAAACTCAACAGGGAAGTAAGAGAGCTCAACAAAACCATAGAGCACTTAGACCTAACAGACATCTACAGAACTTTCCATCCCAAATCCACAGACTACACATTCTTCTCAGTAGCCCATGGAACAAAAATAGACCACATACTGGGTCACAAAGACTGCCTCCACATATTTAGGAAAATCAACTTAATTCCCTGCATGTATTAGATCACAATGCTATATTGCTAGAAATCAACAACAAAAAACCACCAAGAATCCCAATGGCAACTGGAAACTGAATAACACACTCTTAAACAATAAATGGATAGTAGATGAAATAAAACATGAAATTGAAAAATTCATGGAATTTAATGACAATGAGAACACATCATACCAAAACTTATGGGACATAATGAAGGCAGTCCTCAGAGGAAAATTCATAGCACTCAATGCCTTCATAAAAAAGACAGAAAGATCCCAAATCAACAGCCTAACCATCCACCTAAAGACACTGGAAAAACAGGAAAAATCCAACTGAAATAGCTCCAAAAGGAAAGAAATAATTACAATCAGAGCAGAAATTAATGAATTGGAAACCAAGGAAACAATTAAGGCAATGGCAAAACAAAGAGCTGGTTCTTTGAAAAAATACACAAGATTGACAAACATCTGGCCAATTTGATCAAGCAAAAAAAGGAGAGACTCCAAGTTCAAAATTCAAAATGAAAAAGGAGAGATCACAACAGACATAAGTGAAATGGAGAGAATCATCAGGACTTATTTCAACCACCTTTACTCCACAAAACTGGGAAATGTGGAGGAGTTGGATAAATTTCTGGACACATATCATCTACCAAAGCTAAACTCAGAGCAGATTAATCACCTCAATGAAACCATCACACTCATTGAGCTTGAAAATGTAATAAAAAAAAAAAAAAAAAAAAAAACTCCCAAAAAAGAAAAGTCCAGGACTAGATGGATTCCCAGCCAAGTTTTATCAAACCTTCATGGAAGAACTCAAACCAATCTTTCTAAAACTGTGCCACACAATTGAAGAACAAGGAAAGCTACCCAACTCCTTCTATGAAGCTAGTATCACCCTCATCCCAAAACCAGGCAGAGATTCCACAAGAAAAGAAAACTACTGGCCTATTCCCCTAATGAACATAGATGCAAAGATCCTCAACAAAATACTCGCAAACCAACTTACCCAATCACAGAAAAAAAATTGACACATAGTCTCACTCATCTAAAACAACTAACATGAATCTGCCCAAGATGCCTTACATACCCAGCAAGCACCTCATGGACTAGAAAATAAGATGGATGGGAGGGTCGGGAGGGATTCGAAGGGTGGAAAACAGTAATCCGGACCCAAATGGCAATGGTACCATAAAATTCCACTTCCTAAAAGACAGACCAAAGGTCTGAACCTTCACTAGACCCTCACAGGAAACACCTGAACCACAAGACACTGGAGAGGGTAGGATCAAGACTGACCTAAATCTCCTACATCTTCCCTCCCTCTCTCTCCCCCTTGCCCCTCTATCTCTCTCCTCTCTAACTGTTGTATATTAGTTATGTTTTTCCTCAGTTTCTTAGTGGACACTGACCTGTAACCCCCACTTCCAGCTTGGGCCTACCATCCACAATGAGCTTTTGATCAGAGAAACCTACAAGGTTTCCCAAAACAATGACAGACTTCTGTCAGAGTACTTGATGACCCACCAAAGGCCAGTGGTAAGACCCTATTGCTGAATACTCCATACGCAGCTGACGTGAAAATGGAATGACATGGCTGGAAGCCAGGAGAGAGTCAGTCCCCAGACAGTCAGCGTGTCTAGTGCCAGAAGGCGCTACATATGCGACTGGGTAAAATGACCAAGATCTGTCCCAGCAACACACTGTTTAACCTAATTAGCAACAAATAACCGGATGTGATGCCCACACAAGTGCAATAGTGGTACACAGCCATGGAGAGGAATCAATTGCTCTTGGTTTGGCTAACTGATCCACTCAGTGGTACTAGACCTTTAGCTGGAGCTGGGAAACAAGTCAGAACCATACCCAAACACAAGCCCACTCTACAATATCAAGCTACCATCAATCACGGGGTACAAGAGGGCCTACACCTATCATATTGTCTATCAAAAAAGTAAGGGTTATCTTAATTTTCCGGGTGCTAACTTACTCTCCGTTGGAGAATCTGCTTCTCTTTTCCAGATAGATGCAGATCCTAAGAAGAGAGCTGCCCCAACATACCTCAAAAGGGGCCCAACTGAAACTAAGGACAACTGGTGAAATAAGTAAGGGTGATGTTTTCCTGTGAACCGGATACCAGCACAAAGGGGAAGGAGATCAACGCAGAGAAAAATCAAATCCTACCAAATTAGAGAGCCAAAGCCTCAGAGGCTCCCAACACCTCAGCACTGAAGCAGACCAAAAATGAACCCAACATGGCTCAGGGAAATCTTGCAGAAGAAGGGGAGGAAAGAATGTCAGAGTTACATGTTGGGTCATGATTTGCAGAGACATTTATCATACTAATAACTGAGGGCTAACTCCACAATGCACGACCCATTTTCATTAACAAGGAGGGTCTAGTGGGTGGGGGTAGATCACAGATGAGCCTAAATAATGGTACCAAACTGCCTGTATTCACTGAAAAGAAAACTAATAAATTAAATAAAATAAATAAATAAATAAATAAAATAATCAAATATTAAAAAAAAAAAAAAAACAACTCGCAAACCAAATCCAACAACACATCAAAAGCATTATCCACCTTGACCAAGTGGGATTAATCCCAGGAACACAGGTTGGTTCAACATATGAAAATCTGTCAATGTAATACGCCACATAAACAAGCTTATTCTAGGAATACAGAAAGATGTGTAAACAGACAAGTACAAAACAATGTCCTAGGAACCATGGTAACAGCATGCACATGGTACACAAAAAAACCCAGAAGAGAAGTGTCCATCCAGTCCTGAGAGAATGAGGGAGACCCTATCACACGTCCATTGCAGGTGTCTAGGGAAGTTAGATGACCTTAGTGGCAGTCAGGTTCACATTGGTGGCAGAAAACACCCAAGTAAGTGCAGCTTGTGGGGAAAGGATTGTTTTGGCTTACAGACTTGAGGGACAGCTCCCTGATCACAGGGGAAAACAATGGCATGGAAGTGGACATCACCTCCTGACCAACATCAGGTAGACAACAGCAACAGGATAGTGTACCAAACACTGGCATGGGGAGGCTGGATAAGGCAGTCATAATCTCACTCCTAACAATACACAGCCTTCAGCATATTTTAGTTCCCAAACTGCCATCAGCTGAGGACCTAGAATTCAGAACACATAAGTGTATGGGGACAACTGAATCAAGCCACCACAACCTTTCTTTTCTAAGACAGGTAAGCATATGCCTTTCCTACATCCTAAATACTGATTATTAGACCCATGCCTTAATTCTACAAATTATAAACTCCCATAGTTTACGTATGAGGAATCTGTATAACCAAAACACAGCTTTCAAGTTCATTCACTGTGAGAACACTGGACCTGTGAGGACCAGGAATTCTCTCCAAAGTACAATGTAGCTTTTTGTTTTAGAGAGAACAGTAGAATTTTGGACACTAGGGAGATGGCTCAACACGCATGAGTGCTTGCTTCACAAAGCACATACCAATCCAGGAGTGGCTGCACAAGCCCGCAAACACCACTGCTGAGAGGGGCAGAAACAGGTGAGCTGCTGGGGCTCCATGGGCAGCCAATATTCACCATGCAATCTGAGGCCCTTCTAAAAAACACTGCCAAGGATTAAAGTCATTGATCTCTATTTATGTGACCAGCAATAAAAACAGTAAAACTTATGGATCAGTTTTGTTACAAAATTCCACTTCCTTTGGAAAATTTCCAAGGAGTTATGAAATATGACCAACTTTATTTTTTTAATCCATATGTCTTCACCACCAAGCTTATGGGAAAATGTGATTTTAGCTCGTGCTCAGCTCATGTCTTTTTTGATTTTCAAATTAAATTTGTTATGCCACAGGAGCTCATAGATATGAATATTTTAATAATACCAGATGAATAACTTGCAAGAAAAAGTAAATTAGAATTTTGAAAGGTAATGAGTTTCAAGGAACTCAATGTCTTGAGGATTTATTTTTTAACTAAAGAGAAAAAGTTCTCTTCATTAGTGTTTTTCTACATTAACCATTTCATTTCTATTTTAGTAATTTATACCTTTGCATTTAGCATTAACAGATTAACAAAACAGGGCTGCAGATATGTCTTAGTGGCTAAGGCACTTGCCTGCAAAGCCTAAAGATGCAGATTCAATTCCCCAGTACTCACATAAGCCTGATGCACAAAGTGACACATACATCTGGAATTCCTTTGCACTGGCTGGAGGCCCTGTTGCTCTCATTTTCTCTCTCTTTCTCTCTCTCCTTTTCTATCTCAATAAAATATTTTTTTTGAAGATAACAGTCTTCAGAAAAAATATTAAATTTAAAATACAAGCTTAATCATCAAAAATAAAAGCTTCATGCCTCAAAATCAAGATCCTTTTTGCCTCAGACTCCCAATTGGTGAGATTGCAAGCGTGGGCCATGCTGAGCATAAACTAAAATGTGTTTAATGCTAATCTCTTCATGGGTTAGGAAAAGGCCAACAAAACTGAAAACATGACCAAATGCTATCTTACCTTCCTTACATGTGTTAATTGAGTTTATTTATTAGTAATCTGTAATTTATATGTAATCATTATACATAATGTATAGATTTCAAAACAGAGAAATTAGGTAAGCTTCACAAGGTCACAAAGGCACAGCAAGCACAGAGGCTCCATTTGAACCAGTCTCTTGTAGATCCAGGGAAACAAATGCTACACCTACCTTAAGAGGTGCCAATTAAATTTGTAATCAGTGAGTGTGTGTGTACTTGTATAAACATGAGTAACATGCTCATTGATTATTTAGAATGTGAAGTGAATGTATATACATGTATAATAAACTGATTTAATTTTATCTTCAAATCTGAATGCAATATGCATAATGTACTTCTTGGCCACACACACTCCTTGAATATTCAGGGCATACTCCAACGGCCAATATTCCTGTTGGCAGCCTGCCTTCTGCTACTCAAATGAGTCTCTTCTTGATCAAGGATTCCTGGAAGCCACATAATCAATTAGCAAGCTACATGAGAAATTTAGTCTCAGCTCTCAGAACCATGTGTTTTCAGTGGAGGAATAGAATTTTCCAGTGCTGCACATATCATTCTGTCAGAACTCTTATGTGCTATTCATATGCATTTATTGAACGTCTATTGTATTATGGGTCCCCCTACAAAACCCTGAGGTTATGAAAATATGTGTATGTCTGCAATACCATGGGTGATCTCACATGTGTTCTTATATGTTCATATGTTTTGCTCCAGCCTAAGAAAGAAAGATACATATTGCTTTAATGAGCACTGTTTTATTCTCAAGAGTGTTCAACAAAATTGTTGTCATCCTTGGGCAACTCTACAAGAGCTCTACACTTGTTCTGTAATATGATACAATCCTGACCAAACTGCCTTGCCAAGCCTTCCCCTATGCTCTGAATTTCCATGGATAGTCTTCAGCTCAGGAATCATTGGTAAACGATGGCACCAGAGACTGGCCTGGGTTGGATCTCCTATGATCTTGTCCTTCCTTCCACTGAAGGGTAGACTCCTAATTCCAATGGAGGATGGTTGCCACTGTTCACCTCAGTAGGCTCCTGCATAAAAGTATCATTCACCACCTTCAAAGATGACAGCTCTGGAGCTGCACGTATGAAGAGCTGAATTGGGTGCCAAGCACCCATGTTACTAAGCCAGGCATGGTGTGCATGACTGTACCCCCAGTACTGAGGAGGAGGTAAAAGGAGGCTCCCTGAGGCTCCCCAGTGAGAAAGTTTATCTAAACTCATGTGGAGCTCCAGGTTCCGTGTGTCTTAGAGAAATAACGTGGAGGAGTTATAGAAGAGAACACCTAATGTGTTCCTCTGGCCTTCACACATGTGTGCATAGGGCATGCACTTCTACACATACAGACATATAATACATACCCACCCCAAACACTAAACACACACTCTACCAAAATAATTTAAAATTTTAAACTGGCCAATGAGTCAGTACAGAAATGGAGATCAATTATAAGCTCTTAATCTGATCATGTGGAAGAAAAACAGTTGCCAGAAAGTATGAGGTGTGATTCCCATGGGTGGATCAGAACCCTTAACACTGTGTGGACATCCTTATCATTCATACTCCCAGTATTTCTAGCATAGATGACCCTAACATAAAATTTGGTAAACCTATGAAGGTTCTTAAAAATAGGGGTTGATTTAACTGATTGCTGCTCCCACAATGCATGACCCACAATCCACATGGGGACATCCCCCAAAGGGGATGGCTCCTTTGGGAAAGGGGCATGGATGAGAGAAAGGATGCTACCAACATGTACTGTTTACATACTAAGTATGTCCATAACTAATAAAAATAAACTTAAGAAATAAATAATTAAAACGACTCTGCATAACTGATGGGAATCACATAAAATTACAGTGGACCAGACAAATTTCTATCACTGAGTAATACGGGTATATATTGTAATATTGTACTATAATCTATCACTCAGTGTTTGTGGTCTCAGGCATAAATGAGCCCACAGTGTGGACAATCAGAAAAGTGCAACATATACAATTATCCACAGTACATTCTGTTTGATATGATAACACATGACTATTTTACCTATTTACATATTTACTATGTGGTTATTACCTATGTGCCTTCGCTTCCCCCTGTTTAGAGAATATGACATTGTCATCAGGTCCCTCAGAGAGAATTACAGAAGGAGGTGCCACCGTGATAAGAATAACTGTTCCACTTGGGCTGTTTCCCCAGGAGACATGCCAGAGGGAAAAGACACGAAGGAAGAATATAGGGATGTTGAAGAGCTCACCCCACAGAAGTCAAAACTGATGTTTATGTTAGTGTCATAGGTTATAATAAAAAGTTGAAGCCCCCTCCCAAAAATAGTGGGTAAGAAGTCATTTAGGTGCTGAAACCCTAGCATATACTCAGACACCAATTTCTAACATATTCTTTGGCTCTTTTCATTTACAGCAGTTATGTAGCAAAATAACATTCATGAATCTTGGTCACAAATTAGGTTTGGATACACTTTAAAATATCAGACACCTGGGCTGGAGAGATGGCTTAGTGGTTAAGTGCTTGCCTGCGAAGCCTAAGGATCCCAGTTTGAGGCTTGGTTCCCCAGGACCCACGTAAGGCAGATGCACAAGTGGGCACACGTGTCTGGAGTTTGTTTGCAGTGGCTAGAAGCCCTGGCACGCCCATTCTCTCTCTCTGTATCGGTCTTTCTCTCTGTGTCTGTCACTCTCAAATAAATAAATAAAAAATGAACAAAAAATATTATAAAAAATATATCAGACAACTGACTCTTCACTTAGATCATTAGTATTTCTTTTGTTAGATCATATCTTTATTAAAAAGTTTGAACTAATTTATTTGTGTGGGTATGGATAGGTGCATCAGGGTCTCTTGCCACTGCAAATGATCACCAGATGCATGTACAACTTTTTTTTCATCTAGCTTTACATGGGTGCTAGGGAAATTAACCTGGGTCTGCATACATTGCAAGCAAGCACGCTTAGCAACTGCACCATCCCTCTAGCCCTAGAATATATCTGTATTGATGCTTTTAGTAAATGCTTTATAGATTGTAGTAAGGTTGAGATACAAATTTCTACCAGATGAATGTTAAATTTATCTGCATACATATAAATATGCCATGTGCCTAGTTGTACATAGATAGACAGTAATTTTTTTCTATAAAATCATATGTTTAGTTTTCTATGAAATTTATTTGGCTTTAGAAAGATCTTTCTTTAAAAAAATACTACATTTGGGGCTGGAGAGAGCACTGAGTGGATAAAGACACTTGTTTGCAAAGACTGATAGCCTAGGTTCAATTCCCCAGCCAGCTATGTAAATCTAAGTGGACATTTGTTTGCAGCAGCAAGAGACCTCGGAGCCCCCGTACTCATAAACACATACAAAAGGATGAGTGTAGCAGCAAATTGGTAATCTGTTGAATATATTAAATGAAAAAATGCAAATGCTCTAAATAATGATTTAAAGTCTATGTTCTTTGATTTTTATTCTGCTCAGCATCCAGTGGATCGACTTCTGAAATCAACAAGTACACATTATACAGTCAAGATAAAGGATGTGTTGATCCAAAAGGAAACATCTGGGCTGAGGAGATGGCTCAGCAGGTCAGAGTGGTGTGCAAGCATGAGAGCCTGAGAAGGCCACATTGACATCCACTTTGATTCCCCACAAACCACATAGAAAGCAGGACATGACCATGCTCATGTGTAAACTCCTGTGCTGTGAGGAACAGAGAACGGAGAATTTGCCCCGCGCTCACTAGTCAGCCAGTGTGACCAAGGATGGTAGCTATGGGTTTAGTGAGAGACACCATCTCAAGAAAACATACACAAGAATGGTGGAGGAGAACACCTCACATTCTCTTGTGGTCTCCATGTATGCCTGCATTGGATAGGGTAAGTACATTTGCACGCACATGCATGCATGCAACACACTAAACACATCACACACACACACACGGTGAAACAAATAAATGATTAATGATAATCAAATTACACTATTTACATGTTTGTGTACTTAGAAGCTTTTTTTTTAATCTACTTGGTCACTCTTGGGGTGAATCCCAGAGCCTTACGCTACCCCTAAACTGCAGCCCCAACTCAAGAGCAAGAATTCCATTGTTAATCTGTGGTGCTCAGATTAGAACCCAGCTGTTTGCATTCTGGGCAAGCACTGTAGCACTGACCTACATTCTCAGCCATGATTCAAACAGGTAACACGAAGCAGGGCTGGGGTGTGACTACAGCATGAGGTTCCAGATTCTGTCCTTAACACCACCCAAATCAAACTACACAGCAGCCGTCTGATGCAATTTGCAGAAAAGATAGATGTGAAAACTTCCTGTTGAGCTTTGGAGAGTTTCAGCCATCCTTTCAGTAGTGGGAGATTCTGTTGCCTTCAGCTTTGAGTGAGAGCCTCTGTCTGTGAGACCGCCCTAGCACTTCTTCCGCTGTCATTTGTGCTGCTCTCTTCTTCTTATCAGCCAGCAGACGGCAATCCAGAAACAGCTATGGAAAACAACGTCTTGAAACAACAAGGGAATGTATTCTTCACAGGGGTCAGATGCTTCTAGCATTCATTTTGGTGGAATTATGCTGTTATCTTGGAGAATGCAATATAGCTATTCTAAGGTTCACTCTTTTAATATTGGGCCCTGAAAGGCCCAAGTGTGAGGCCTAGTGGAACTTCCTGAGCCTAGCTAAAGATTGGCGACTGTTCTCTAGCCAGCTAGGACTCAGCAAGATACCTGATGGCTTCTGGCTTGCCACCTCCACGTGGCAATTGTAATTGCCATTTTAATTGTTATAGTTTACTATTGCTCCTTCCCTCTCCTCCTGTCCTAAAATCCCCGCCGTCATCCCCAACATGATATAGGCAACTTCTCATAGCAATAAAGTGAGTTTTTCTGTGAGTTCCTGCTTCGAAAAGACTCCCAACTCAATGTGGTTTTTCTTTTTTTTTTTTGGTTTTTCGAGGTAGGGTCTCACTCTGGTCCAGGCTGACCTGGAATTAACTCTGTAGTCTCAGGCTGGCCTTGAACTCACGGCGATCCTCCTACCTCTGCCTCCCAAGTGCTGGGATTAAAGGCGTGGATCAATGTGGTTTTTCTACGGAGGCCAGGAGAGGTTTCTGAGTCATCGCATGCTCATCTTCCTCCTTAAGCCATTGGGGGGAACCAGCAGGCCTGGTCCTTCCACAGCACTACCAGCACAGGGAGGAGCCCAGCATCTGGCGCCTAACATGCAGCTGTCAGAGTCTGGCAGACTAGTGCCCATGAGAGGCAGTCATTGAGGAGGTAATCAGTGCACATGTTGTGGGTGAGTGTACCCTCATAAGTTATAAGACAGCGTTCATATTTAATGCACTAAACTTTACTTCTATAACATGTACTTGTTTGCCAACATCTTTTTATTCCCTTTCTCTTTCCCTTCACCTTTGGTTCACCAGTAGCTTTTATATTTCAAAACGGGGCCTAGCAAGCTGTATCTGCAGCTTTTATATTTCTAAAGGCTTTTGCTTCTCTCTCTCTCTCTGTCTCCCTCTCTCCCCTTGGGTCTGTGAAGGCAGGCCAGCTTTTCAGTCATTATAAAAATCTGACCATGTGGATGTTAATCTTTCAAAACCTTTGCTTTGGAAAAATAGTCATAGACTTGGTGCTTACAACTAAAGATGTCTTCTGGAGTGGTAAACCAAATGTTTTGGACTATTCAGATGAAAGTTTAAAAATACTAAGTGCAGACAACATTAAACTTTGAGACTTGGCTTATAAGCTTTTTAAGAGGAAAGAGAGACTGCAGGGGACTTCATTGAAACTGGGATACTGGCACTAGGGCTGGCTGCATCCTGCTGCTCAGGCCCAAAGAGTTTAATCAAGGTTAAATTTGTCATAGACTTATATGCTTAGCTAGAGATATGGGATTAAGAGATTTAAGATTTATTTAGTTATTTGTTTTTGTCTCTTGTGGTAGGGTTTCACTGTAGCTGAGGCTGACCTGGAATTCCATATGGAGCCTCAGGGTGGACTAAAATTCATGGTAATCCTCCTATCTCCACCTCCTGAGTGCTGGGATTAAAGGTGTGCACCACCATGCCAGTCTGAGACTTAAGATTTTAAGCTAAGAAAATCTCAAGCCAGTTAAAATTACAGACACAGAGACTAATTTTAGGTTATGGTGTTACAATTTACATTGTTTTAGTCTCTCCTTGCTAAGCCTCTTACCAATTAAAAGTGTTTACTCTGTGCCTTTATATGTTAGAAGTGTTTAACTTGTTTAATTTTACAGGACTTAATATCTTAAATTGGTCAAAACTGTGGGGAGCTTTAAAATTAAACTGAGTACAGTTTTTAATATATAACAGTTATAAATCTATTGCGAGCAAGGGGAGAAATTTGGTAATTTACCTAAATGGCCCCCTCCTGCCAGCTTGTGCGCGACCCTCCCCTAGTGGGAATTGGCGGGCAATCCACCTGTGAGACTGCCATGTGGCCCCCTTAGACTGACCCAGGTGGGGACAGGGGAGAAGTCTACACTCTCGTGGTGACTGGGTTCACTGACCTTTTCCCATGCCTACTGGACATTAATGCATGCTGGCAAAAAATCTAAACATGCCATTAATCATATACTTCAATGTTTCACCACTCTTGGGCTGCCTGATCAAATTCAAACAGATAATGGCCCCTGCTTCATATCCAAGGCCTTTATAGATTTTCAGACTTAAAAAAATTTCACATTCCACAGGCATTCCACACAAACCCTGGGCCAGGATATCATTAAAAGATATAATCAAACTCTCAAGTCTCAATTACAAAAACAAAAGAGGAATCCTTACAGCCATACCACCAACTAAAATGCCATTGTTTGCCCTAAACATTTTAAATTTTTCTAACAATGTGTGATGGTCATAAATCTATTGGGCTCCAGGAGCAGAATAATTATAACTTATATATTTGGTCCTCAATATATTCAATTGTTTATCTTAAAGTGTGATGGTGGGCTTGAGATTTCAATCTAAAGATATACAAAGTGTGCCTAGCAGGAGTTCCTAAGGTGTGCTGTGACATATGGCTGTAGGCTTGTACTTTTAATGTCTAACTCAGTGTGGTTTTTCTATGGAGGCCAGGAGGTTTCTGAGTCATTGTAGGCTCATCTTCCTCCTTAAGCCCTTGGGAGGAATCAGTAGGCAGGTCCTTCCACAGCACTACCTGCCTGGGGAGGAGCCTGGAATTTTTTAAAAAATTATTTTATTTATTTATTTGAGAAAGAAAAAGGCATAGAGATAAAGAGAGAGACAGAAAATAAATGGGTACCACAGGTCCTCCAGTCACCACTGGAAACAAGCTCCAGAAACATGCACCACCTTGTGTATCTGGCTTACATGGGTCCTGGGGAATTGAACTGAGGTCCTTTGGGTAGGCAAGTACCTTAATTGCTAAGCCATCTCTCCAGCCCTAAGGTTCACTCTTCCAGGGCTAACATATCGGAGACTCTGCTGGCTGTAGCTGCTACTAACATCATTACTGAGCTTATTGAAGAAAAAACAAATAGATCAAGGATCACAGGTTTTCTCAAGTCCTTGAGGGCAGTTAATGAATAACCAGGGGGAATGCAGGGACCATAATCATGGTGTTGGTTTCCACATATAAAGTATGATAAACCTAATTGTGTGCATATTATTTGCTAGTAAAATGATTCAGAGTGCATGCTTTGGACTCTGATTTGAACCACAATTTTGTTCCTGGCTTTCTTTCCTTACTGTTAAACCATCTGGGGAAAGGGCTTTAGTACTCCGTTCTTGGTGTGAATGTGTGTATGCGCACACAAGTGTGTGTATATGTGTGTGTTCATGGTGTTTTTACATGTGTACACATGTGTGGCACAGGCATACCGAAGCCAGAGGAAGATGTCAGGTGTCCTTCATCACTCTCCTGCCTTGTTTCCCTGAGGCAGAATCTCACTGAATCTGGAGCTCCCTGTTTATCAGTTAGATTGGCTAACAGTGAGCTCCAGCAATCCTGTCTCCCACCACCTCAGTGCTGGAGTCACAGACATGTGCAGCCATAATCTCCCCCCCTTTTTTTTTTTGCACATATGTATGTAAAATATGTAGTGGCATGTGTGTGTGTATGTATGTGTGTGAGTGTACAGATGCATGCACCTATATAGGCTCATGTGGAAGTCAGAGGAGAATGTCAGGTGTCCTCCTTTAATCACCCCTGAACTTTTCCCTTGACAGATTTTCTCACTGAAGCTGGAGTTGTCACTCTGTTAGGACTGGCTGACTAGTGAGGCCCAGCAGTTCTCTGGTCTTTTCCCCCACAGGACTGGGAATACAGTCAAGTGTGGTGGTGACACACAGCTTTTACGTGAGTGTTGGGGATCCAACTCATGCTGCTTCAGGCCCTCTCTGGTTACGCTTCTATGTGGCATATGAATGAATATTTCCTTAGCAGGGCAGCCTCCTGGGCAATTTAGCTGGAAAGTACTGGGTTGTAGCATAGCTGTGGAGCCCTTATCTACCACCATCAAGGCCATTGCTTCAATACCTAGGACTGGAAAAGTAGAAACTAGTGAGAAACAGATTCCCATGTGCAGCTGCTTTTCCATCATAATCATGAAATTTTTAATAATTGTATCTCTGAACAAATGCAACATAGGTGTAGTCCAATGGCACATGCATATTCACTTGAAAAGATACCTGAGAATCTGTGTCCACTTTTTCTCTTTACCTCTTTAGTACAGAAGGTCAGAGATGCTTCATGAACAAGAAACTACCTCGGACCCATGTCTCTTGGCAAATAGAAACAAGAATGGGCATCATCAGCTCCAAGATATCTTATCTTCCCATTTGTCAAGAACCACCTTCTTGGAACACAGCCATGAAGCCAAATGTTCACAAGAGCATTTCGAGTCAAAATATCCAAAATCTGACATGCTCCAAAATTCAAAGCTTTTAAGCATGCATATGACATCAGAAGGAGAAAATTGCATGTCACATAATTTTGATTCATGTACCTAATTATACAATTCAGGACTCAGGTTGTAAGTAATTTGGTAGAGTGTTTGCTGAATATTCACAAAGCTTGGAGTTGATTTTAAGCACTTCCTTTTTATTCCAAATGAGGTCACATACACTGCCGGAGCCTGCCGGCTGAAAGGGTTTATGCCTGATGGGGAGTGAGGATTAAGGAAACACAGAAGAAAGAGTGAAAGAATGGACTCCAGTCCAGGGCTGAAGCCAGGACTGAAGACATGGTTTATTTCACAGCATTCCTTTTTATATCTTTTTACAAACAGTTTTTTCATGAACAAAGATTTTATGAGCTTTACAAGTACCTATCAAAAAACCTTCCTGTTACAGAGTTTTTGCATTTCAATCATTTCTCAGTACAAAGGACCAGCCAAATGGTTGAAGATACCTAATCTTGCTTACAGGTAGGCTGTTATAGTTTTGTTAATGCCTTGCTGCCAGACGGCTTCCTGACACTGCAGATACACAATGTTACTTGTAGGAAGGCTGCCATAGTTTTGCTAATGTCTTGCTGCCAGAAGCCCAGAGCTATGGATACAAGTCCAGCCAGTATGGCTCCTGACAATACATATTTAACACCAGTACATGGGAGGTAGAAACAGGAAGACCAGAGATTCAAGGTCATATTAGGCAACATAGGAAGCCCAAGGCCAGCCTGGGATGCATAATACCTTGTGACCAAAATTAAGAAAGAAGGAAGGAAGGAAGGAAGGAAAGAAAGAAAGAAAGAAAGAAAGAAAGAAAGAAAGAAAGAAAGAAAGAATCTTTGAGTATGTGAATAGGGTACATATGAAAGAAAAATGAGTTTTTAGCTTAGATGTGTCTTATCCAAAAAGCTTTTCATTACATAATGGCCACGTGTTCAAAAACATCACAAGCTCTGAAATCTGAAATAAGTCTTGTTCTAAACATTTGAGATAGGGATATTTGACTTGTATTACTAAGAAATAGACATGAAGGACCATGGACATTGCTCAGTGGATAGTGTTAGCTGCACAAGCTGGAGGAAAAGAGTTTGGATCCCCAACACTGAAGATTGCACAGCAGTTAAAACTGTTGGTTCAAAATGCCAGTACCACATAAAGCCAGATACATAAAGTGGCATATACATCTGGGCTTTGTTTATAATGGCAGGAGGACCTGGTGTGCTCACACCCACGCTTTTACTCTGTGTTTCTTCCTCTTTCTCTATCTCAAATATTTTTTTTTTCTTTTTAGTTTCTAAAAAATCTGGATGTGATGGCATACACCTATAAACACACACACACACCGCACACACAGAGTGATCTTAGCCCTGTACATTTTATCTATGCAGGAGATTTTCTTTTCCCTCCCTAATAATGACATCAATTGTAGGCTCAAAGTTTCCACCACTCCCCAGCAGCATCAACATGAAGATTAGGCCTTTCCTCATGGACATACTCAAAATCCAAACAAGCAGAAAGATCATGAGTTTGAGGCTAGCCTGGGAGCTCCATTGAAAGAATCAGTCTCCAAGAAAAGAGAAGAGAACAGAAGAGCCTAGAATTGAAGAAGACAGAACAGAAGTGAAAAACAAGAGATGAGAGCCAGGTGTGGTGGCTCACATACAAAATCCTAGCACTCGGCGGGTAAGATGGGCCAATTCCAGGCCAGCATGGACTACAGAGTGAAACCCTGTATGAAGAAGCAAAACAAAGAATTAGAAGATATGCTCCCAAAGCTGGAGAGATGGCTCAGCAGTTAAGTCACTTGCTTGTAAAGCCTCAAGACCTGGGTTTGATTTCTCTGTACTCATGTAAAGCCATATGTACAAGGTGACACATGTCTGCAGTACATTAGCAGTGGCAGGAGGCCCTGGTAAGAATATTCAACCCCCCCCTTCTCTCTTTCTATCTCATAAACAAATAAATAAAATATCTGTAAAGTACACTTTCAGCTCCAAATAGTACATGAATGTAGTGTATGCATGGTTGCAAACAAATCTATAATGAAAATGAAAAATGGTATGGGCTATAAGAACTATTCATGCAAAGCATCCCAGATAAGGGCTGTGGATGGGTACCAGGAAGGGGAATGATTCTAAAACTGTAGGATTTAGGCCCCGCAGAGAAAGTAAGGCACAATCAATCCCCCAATCCCTTCCCTGTTATGCCACAGTGACTGACTGAGGCCTTCAGAGCCCCCACAGTGAGTATTATAACCCCCACAGAATAATAGGAGTTGGGTTTAGGGATAATGTTATCTTTTTTTTTTTCTTAAAGAAATAGTATAGCTCCTAAGATAAAAGTGAATTAAACTCAAGATATTCTTGGGGTTTTGGTGGCACTTAACTTTGCAAACATATCTCACACTTAATTATTCATGTAATACTATAATCTTATGGTAAATCTAGTAAAAATAAAAGAAATAATGGTACTATTCAAAATAAAAAAGTAAGTATGGCTTAATGGGATAGAAAATGTGAAAAAGGCATTCTAGTAACAAAAGACAGTAGGCTAGCTAAAGGTAGAATATATTTTCCTGGTTTTTATACATATCTTCTAATGCCTAGTCTAGTTCTCTTCATACATTAGACACAAAATGTTTATTTAGTCAAGTTCATAAAGACAAATGATTAGAATACTTGATTTATTTGACTTAAGACTTTGGTCAGTAATAAGATTTTCTTTTTTATGGCATTGTGCCTAAAAGACATTGTTTTATCATAACCTGCTTGAGCACAGTGCTTCCAGGAAAGGAGTCATCAAAAGGAATTATTATGGGGATTGATCCAAGATGAAAGCCAGCTTTAATTAATTGCTAGGCAATGGTTCTTCTTTTCAAGACATGAACAAGTTCGTTAAATGCTAGGCATAACAAATTCACACACCAAACTTCTTAAGGGCATTTTTAGTAAAATGGCAAAATTTCAAATACCAGTGACAAATTCTAACAACATGTATTACTTACTTTACTTGGTGTTGTGGCCAAACACCTGACAGGTGGAGCTTAAAGGACACCGGGTTTATTTTGGTTTATAATTTCAAGGATATAATCCATCATGGCAGTAATGTCATGGCAACATGAGTGATAGGCTGGCTGGTCACACTGCATTCATTCATAAAAGGGGGGCTGGGCAAGAAACCTCAAGACACACCTCCAGTGACACACCTCCTCCAGTAAGGTTCCCCTCCTAAAGGTTCCACAACTGTCCCAGACAGGGCCACCAGCTGAGGACCTAGATTTCAAACACAGGAGCATGGGGGGCCCTGTCACTTTCAAAACACAACAGTAGATAAAGAATGAGATGAAGAACAATGCTGGGACTCCAATGACACAATGCTTTACATATAAGACATAATACACTCGTCAATTGTGGGAGAAAAAACAAATGTATAGAAGGTAGATGTGTGTACAGGCTTTGGAAGCAAGAAGACCTGAACCTCCAATCCTTGCCTTTGTATGGAGATAGGAAAGTTATTTTAACTCCAACTTTTAACTTGTGTATTATATATCTCTAATACATATATCATGTTTGTAAAAGTTATATGACATGATGTGTAAATAACTGGAATACACTGGGTAGACACAAAGTTTAGTAATGACTAATAGTGTAATACAAATAGTAACAGATATTTAGAAAAGCAAAGCATTTTACACTAAAACAAACAAACCATACACAGAGTCCCAGAGTATCATAGTATTCACACTCAAGGGTCAGGACACCTAGGACTTTTAGGAATACCAAAATTAGTAAATGCTAAGGCCTCTTCTATAAAACTACCTGCCATTTATATATAATGTAAGTGCAGTCTACCATATAATTTAAATAATAGCAGGTGTCTTCTAAAACTTAAATACAATGTAAGTTCTATACACATATTACAGTGTATTTCTTAGGCAATCACATCAAAAAAGACATAGAAAAGCAATGTAGAAAGAGACTTTCAACACAAAGTAGTCTGAATCCGTGGATGTGTAATACACAGGTATAGAGTGTTGACCAACTTCATTCAACTATGTTAATTGTCTTTGGTACAGTTGGTGATTGAGAGCCTGTCTCCCATGGATACAGAGGACAAGTGGAATCCAAGATCCTTGTTTATTCTTTCTCTGAAATGAGGTGGCTAATAAGTGGATATTTTAGCATTTCTTAATTACAACAAGACCACTAGTCATGATTAGATTCCTACATATCAACTTAGCATAGAAAATGATGGCAAAATCTATGAAGCATAAGGCAGTGAAACACTCCATCTGTTTATCACCTGACAATATAAGTTGTTTGACATTCACATTATATCAACAATAACCCTCTGCACTGTGAGGAAATTACTTGAAGGACTGCAAGGACTACTTACATCTTTGCAAATATGGAACCAGGAGCAGCCATGTTGGGTGCCATAGAGCAAAAGCCTCTCCATTTTGCCTATGCCTGCTCATAAGCTGACTCATTACTCAGAAAGCTGGTCCATCCAGCTTTGTTAGTTACTTCTAGAACGTCGGTCAGCAGAATGCTTGCTGAATCTTATGTTTGGCAAAAGGACAGTTTATGTTCAGGATGTAACGCCAGGTGCAGTCAGGATGTTAAGCCATTGAGGCAAGATTAAATGAACACCAAGTCACATCCCCTCTAGGTTTCTTGACAATCCCAAAGCCCTAAATCATGTCAGCCAGTGCATTGCCCCCCTTTTCCTTCCCCTACATAACCACAGTGTAAAAAATAAAGACTTTGAGGCCTTGGCAAACATCTAGCATGGCCTCCTTCTTGTGTCTGTTTGCCTTTTGTCATACAGGTTAATTTCCCCTCGTGTCCTTGTTCAACTCCCCACTGGCCAGGACAAGCCATATTCAGCAAGCAGCTGTTCTGTGCAAGGAAGAGAACATATACCTAATTATTTGTAAATCCAAGTCAGATATTCCGGACTAGGTAATGCATTTTGTACCTAACCTCCACCACCTGGCACTCAAGAACATGAACCCATTGTGTATAAAATAAGAATAGAGTTTTGAAAGCATGCCTGCTTGGCTTATATCATGTAAATCATCCAGTGCAAACACTGTCTGTAAGGAGTTCTAATGCACAGATATAAAAACTCATGGGAAGAAAATCTTTGACCATCTGCTTGTCAGCTCACTATATTTTATCATATGCATTCACAAGCTGCACAAGCACAACACCAAGGCTTTCTTCTCTCTCCTCTTCCTTGGCTGTTTCCCTCTAAGATGTCTTTACTTTCAGGCTGGCTCCCTTTGTGTGGTGGCATTCACCTGTTCTCCCAATTTTTCCTCAGAGATGGCCATTCATGGGAGAGCATCCAGATGGGTTGCAACTGTGGTTTCCCATGCTGAATGCTACCTACACCTGTCAAAGCTTCTTGAACCACAGAATGGTCACAGGAGACAAGAATTCTTAAACTGGGCACAGATAGTATGCAGATAGGCAATGTCACCTGGATGAACTTGTGGAAATGGCAGTATCGTGGGCTCCCACCATGAGCACACATTCCCCTGAAATTAAAATGTGAGCATCCAATATGAACAGTTCAGTATGATTAATTATGCAAAAATTTAAATGAAAATGACAAGGGTGAGAGATTAGTCGCAGAAGAGATAGGGAGGGTACTGCAGAGGCCAGGATGACAGGACCAACAGAGATATGAGTGTGTGATAAGTCTAGAAATTGTTAGTACACATCACAAGCCAGGAACTGATCCAGTTGGAATTGAGAAATAATTGTGCCAATATCATCACTTAGACTCTCAATTGCTGCATCTCCTCTTGCTTCCAGCATTTGATGTCTTAACACTTTAAGCCAGACCACTCACTCTTATTAGTTGAGTCAGGCTGCTGTGACAGGCATACAAAGCTCATAAATAAGATGTATTTCTCACAAGGAGGAGAATGGACAGCCAAAATCTGGTCTCATCCAAGTTATATCTGGCCATCTTGTCATTTCATCCTTATTGTTATTCAGTAGCAATAAGGCTCTTAGGCTTTCTATCCACTGAGATGGGCTCTGTGCACATGACTTTATGTCGTGAAAGCCTGTACTGTACCTTGTAGTAACATCCTACTGGGTATTTAGGATTTTTAGTATTTTTAAAATTTGAGCAAGAGAGAGAGAGTAGGAATGGGTATGCCAGATATTATAGTCGCTGCACGTGAACTGCCAACACATACACCACCTTGTGCACCTGGCTTGAGTGACTACTGCCTATTCAAACCTGCATATGTAGGGTTCACTGGCAAGCATCTTATTACTAAGCCATCTCTTGAGCATGAGTATTGGGATTCTAAGAGATGAATTTCAGGTATACAAATATTTAGACCTTAGCACTGCAGCAGAAGTTATATCAGTGCTTCATGAACTTATACAATGCATAACTATACCTGAGCACACCCTTAAAGAGAAATTCTCCTGCAGGAGGCCTTGGATTCTTGTATTATCCGCTTTTAGGAGGACGCTGTTCTGAAGGATGTAACGCAGAATTAAAGGACACCTGAAGGTTTAATGTCCAAAGTGTGCATTTCTGTCATGTTTTTGGTATCGGGTTTGTCATCTCTTCACTAAATATGGTGGAAGAATTTTGACAAATGAGACACTAGGAATTGTTTTTCCTTTGGAAGGTAGGCTGCTGTGGGAGATAACTTCAATTAAATATAAAAGCTATTCCTTAGTCATCCCATGAAAGAGACCTACCTATAGGTGTTGAGGACTACAGATAGAGGCAATTTCCACCCAGATACAGTTCAAAGTTCTCCGTTCAGATTTTCTGTTTCCCTTAAGGGAAAAAGTAAAAACTATCTCTGTATGTTCTTATTTTGTTTCCTTAGTGAGAGAAAAACCTGTCCTTAAAACCAAGGCCACTGCATGCTTTGTTTTGAAGGGTGGGATCCCTCCAGCCTCCATCATGAAAGAGTCAGGGAAGGAATATAATGTTTAGACAGACAAGAACTGCGAAGGTTTACCAAATATGGACGCGGACGTCCCTCCTGCCTGCCGCTGAAAGGGGCGCTCATGGTGACCACAGCCAGGGGAGACCCTGGACAGCGCCGCGTCTATGCAGGCGCTGAAGGCCTGTGTGCAGCGGGCTCTGCAATGTGTGGGTGGCTCACAGCTTGTCATCACGTGCTTCCTCCAGGACACCAGGGAAGGCAGAGACAGCACCAGCCAGCCCAAGACCCAAAGACGTGAGCGGTCTACCCACCCACTGCGGGCGCGGGGGCGGGGAGACGCGGCGACGCGTGACGTCACAAGCGTGCGCGCAGGGAGAGGCGCCCGCCATGTTTGCTCCGTGGACGCTACCGAGAGGGGCGGGGCTCCCTGGCTGCGGGGTGACGTCAAAGCGCTGCCTCGTTTGGTCTTGGGGAAGCAACAGGAAGGCGGCGCTGATTGACAGGCGGCCGCTATTTTGGTTCAGCCTGCTCCAAGAAGGGGCGGGTCCCGGAGGTCCGAGGATGGCGCGCAGGGAGGAACGGCGTCCAGGTGAGGCCTGGCTGCCTCCACAGGGGGCGGGGCTCCTCGGGTGCGCAGTGACGTCACTAGCACGCGGGAGGAGCGGCCGCCATGTTTGATCCAGCCGACTCGGGCAGAGAGGGGCGGGGCTCCCTGACTGCGCAGTGACGTCAAATGCGCGCACAGGCCTTAGCCGCCGCCAAGTTTGATTGAAGGGATCCATGAGGGGCGGGGCTCCTCAGAGTAGCTGTGACATCACGAGCGGCCGCCATGGTTGGTCCAGCCGACTCAACAGAGAGGGGCGGGGCTCCCTGACCACGGCGTGACGTCAAATGCGTGCGCAGGCCTTAGCCGCCGCCATGTTTGATTGAAGGGATCCATGAGGAGCGGGGCTCCTCAGAGTAGCTCTGACGTCACTAGCACGCGCGGGAGGAGCGGCCGCCATGTTTGGTCCAGACGACTCAACAGGGAGGGGCGGGGCTCCCTGACCGCGCAGTGACGCCAAATGCGCGCGCAGGCCTTAGCCGCTGCCATGTTTGATTGAAGGGATCCAAGAGGGGCGGGGTTCCTTCGAGTAGCTGTGACGTCACTAGCACGCGCGGGAGGAGCAGCCGCTATGTTTGGCACAGCCGTCTCCACAGCAGGGCCGGGGATCCGTGCGGCGCAGTGACATCACAAGCAAGAGCGCCGAGACGCGGCCACCATGTTTACCGTAGGGGACGCCACCGAGGAGACGGGGCTTCGCGGCGGGGCGGGGAGTCGAGAGCGCGCATAGCGGAAAGTCCTCGATGAGCGCCACATTCTTTGGTGGGACGGTGGCCCTGACAGGTGTATTGCGTCACACCCGTGTTATGACGTGGGGCGGGACATCGAAGAATACGTCCGCGTGATGTCAAAAGGGCTGTCACCGCGGAGGGGCCGGGTGAGCGTAGCTATGCCAGTGGAGCCTTGGGGTCAGCTCTGCGTGAGAGCCTCGTCATTCCCTTCCAGACGCCTTGGGGTCCAGGTCTGGGCGGTCCCTGCGGTCTCCTGTGCCTCCTCCATCCTTCGCAGAAGTGGAGAGCCAGCTGTCGCTCAGGCCTGCTTCTCCCTCAGGGAACACGAGGAGCCTGCAGCTCCCTGCTTAGCGCCCTGCCTCGACTTCCCCCAACACCTGCCCTCCTCCATCCCAGGGCCCGCCTGTCCTGTACCTCAGTATGGAGTCTCTGAGTGTGGTGAGTGTGCTGTCGCACAACTAAGACCACTGACTCATGAAGTGCTGGGGTGCACCTCCGAGAGCAGCCCCGAACTGCTCACAGTGTCAGCTTTTATGGAAAAAAATAAGTTATTCCAAAAAGAGGAAGGGAGTGAAACCATAACTCACAATTCACATGTGACATTTACAGCCTTAAAAGTATATTTTGTTTATTTTTTTAAATTTATTTGACAGTGACAGACCTAGAAAGAGGCAGTGAGAGAGAGAGAGAGAGAGACAGAGAGAGAGAGAGAGAGAGAGAGGGAATGGGACTGCCAGGGCCTTCACCACTGCAAAGGAACTCTAGACAGGTGCTCTCCTTTGTGCATCTGGCTTATGTGGGTCCTGGGGAATGGAGCCAAGAACCGGGGTCTTAGGCGTCAAAGGCATTCAGTAAACTGCTAAGCTGTATCGCCAGCCCCATAAAAGTAACTTGAAACACAGTGGTGAATTTGGTGCATCTTGCAAGATGACAGGAAAGAAAAAAGGGACTTGTGGATAGCTCTGAATGTGAGTTACAGGAGGCTCCTGGGGGGGAGTGGGGCTGTCAGGTAAGTCAGCCACCAGGGTTCTCCCAATACCCATGTTCTCTGCCCTTGTGGAGTTTTCTTAAGGATGCTGTTCACACCAGCAGAGCCTCCTGTTTACCTGCCCTTTGCCTGCTATAAGGAAGTCAGTTCTATTTTGCCTCTAGGGTAGGTGTAAAGAAATGTAGAGAAATACAACAATTGCTTTCTTTCCTTGAACAAGACCTCCAAGGGAAACCCAGACCTGAGAGCAGCTCTGTGAGGCCCAGTGTCCTCCTTGCATTCATGGAAGCCTACCATGCCCGTGCAAGGCTTTGAAAGAGTACACAGTGCTTCCCTATTTACATGGGTGTAATGGAGTAGAGAACAGAAGAAAGAGGTGGGTTTTGATGTCTACAAATTTATGGGAATTGTTACTGGGTTTTGCTCTACTTTTTCCAGTGTCTTGCAATGTAATAATAGCTATATTATTGGAGAAAATAGATTGCTATCTTTACTTAAGTTTTCCCCATACTTTCACCATGTGGCAGGACTTTTTCTTATTTTTAGTTGTTGACAACTTACATAATTAGAGACAGTGAGCCATGATAATTACATCCCACCTCACATTCCCCTTCACAACTCCACTCTTCATCATATCCCTTCCCCTATAGATTGGTCTTTATTCATTTTTGTTTTGACAAGTTCCGTAATTGTAAACAATATCTAATGGTAACTACCCCGCCCCCACTATCTACTTTGCAACTCCACTCTCCATCATTTCCTCTTCCCCTCCCAATCAGTCTCTCATTCATTTTGATGTCATGATCTTTTCCTCCTATTGTGATTGACTTCTGTAGGTAGTGTCAGGAACTGTGAGGTCATGGGTATCCAGGCCATATTATGTTTAGAGGAGCACATTATGAGGAGCTCTACTTTTCCTTTGGCTCTTACATTCTTTCTGCTACATCTTCCACAATGGACCCTGAGCCTTGGAAGGTATAATAGAGATATTTGGGTGCTGAGTGCTCCTCTCTCAGTTCTTTTCAACATCATGGTGCCTTTTGTGTCATCCCAACATCACTGGCATCTGAAAAGAGAAGGTTCTCTCACAAAAATTGATTGTAGTATTAATATATGGGTATGAACATTAATACAAGTACTTACTGGGCAGTTTGGTGAGCTTAGTATATACATTTAGCCATAAGCAACAGATGTTATACCCACAGGTCTCAGGACTACCTCTTTTGTAGTTTTACAGTATCAGGGATGTATTCTGTACCATGGAGTGAGCCTATAATCAAATTAGAGGGCAGTTGGTTTCCCCCATAACAGATGTGCCATTATTGCACCCATTGGCTCCTTTGGCCTGGCTGGATAAATATAAGGCTTGCAGTGTCCACTGTTGAGTATCTTCACTGGTGATTTCTGTCTCTCCCATTGAATTGCATGCAGCATGGCTCTTTCCACCTTTCTGTCAGGTGGTCTACATGGAGGAGAAATTCAGCTCAGTTCAAGCACAATTTCTCAGTGACCTTGCAGCCCAATGATGTGGACGCTCCTCCAGTAGGGTGTTATGATCTATTCCTGGTGAGAAACCAAGGGCATCACCAGTGGCCAGTAATATTTTAGGGGCATTAAGCACCTACCTGGCCAACAACTCACTGGAAGGTATCCCATCCATGGCACTAAAATTTTTCTAGTAATAATCTATGCCTTGAAGTTGTTCCATTGTCCAAAAACGTATGTTTCCATATGACTTATTTACATCCTCTTAGATTTGGGTTACCCTTTATCCGCCTTCCCTTTACTTAATCTCTTCCCCCGACCTCACTTAGGCCTTTTCACCCTCATTAATCTGTTCTTCTTATTACACATTTACAATAATAAGCTGATTATTTTGTAAAGACAGAATCTCTGTATGTAACTGAATTAGATCTAAGGAAATATTATTGTTGTGCCAAACATCTCTTAAATGTCTTTTCCCAATGCTGTTAGCTGTTATTATATTTCTAATAGTAACACAAATCCATTGAAAATATACATGACACTACAAACGAATTTTAACTTTTAATTCTAGTATATAGAGCATCTAATAGGTGAAACTGTATCTATTGTAAGGATCAAGCCCAAGATCTTAAAAAGAGGCAAGTTTGAACTTTCTCAGGAACTACTTTAAAGCTGTGAGTATGAAGGATAATTAGACATTAAAAGTATAAGGTTAAAGGCTAAAGCCACAGCACACTTTAGGAAGTCCTGTTAGGCTCACTTTGTATATCTTTCGATTGAAATCTGAAACCCACCATCACACCTTAAGATAAACAATTGAATATATTTGGGGCCACTTATTTAAATGATCACATTCTGCCCCTGGAGCCCAGTAGATTTATAACCATCAGACATTATAAATTGTTAGAAAAAATTAAAATATTTAGGGTAAATAAGGCCTTTTTTGTTGGTTGTGTAGGGGTAAGGATTCCACCTTTTGTTTTTGTAATTGAGACTTGAGAGTTTGATTATACCTTTTAATGATAGCCTGGCCCCAGTGATTGTATGGAATGCCTGTGGAATGTGAGATTTTCCAGGTCTGGAGAAAATCTACAAAGGCCTTGCTTACGAAGCAGGGGCCATTATCTGTTTGAATTTGATCAAGCAGCCCAAGAGTGACAAAACATTGAAGTATATGAATAATAGCATGTTTAGATTTTTTTCCCAGCATGTGCCGATGCCCAGTAGGTGTGGGAAAAGGTCAATCAGCCCCGTCACCATGAGATGCCACACGTCTCCCTTGTCGCCACTTGGGTCAGTCCAAGGAAGCCACATTGCAATCTCCCAGGAGGGGGATTGCCTGCCAATTCCCAGTAGGGGAGGGTGGAACATCTATTTAAATTACCAAATTCTGCACCTGGCTCCCAATAGATTTATAACTATCATATATTATAAGTTGTACTCAGTTTAGTTTTGAAGGTCTCCACAGTCTTGACCAATTTAAGACATTAAGATCTGTAAAATTAAACAAGTTAAACACTCTTAACATATAAAGACACAGAGCACACATTTTAACCTGGTATAAGGCATAGCAAGGAGAGACTAAAATAATGTAAAAGGAATCACCATAACCTAAAATTAGTCTCAGTGCCTGTAATTTTAACTTGTTTGATGTTTTTTAGCTTAAAATTTTAAGTCTCAGGCGGCCGTGGTGGTGTTCGTCTTTAATCCCAGCATTCGGGAGGTGGAGGTAGTAGGATTACCATGAGTTTTAGGCCACCCTGAGTCTCCATACGGAATTCCAGGTCAGCCTGGGCTACAGTGAAACCCTACCTCAAGAAAGCAAATGAAATAAATAAAAAAAAAAATGTTAATCTTTTAATCCAGTATCTCTAGCTAAGTATATTAGTCTATTACAAATTTAACCTTGATTAAACTCTCTGGGCCTGGGCAGCAGGACTCAGCCAGCCCTTAATGCCAGTAGCCCAGTTCCATCAAAGTCCCCTGCAGTCTTTCTTTCCTCTTAGAAAGTTTATAAGCCAAACCTTGAAGTTTAATGTCTGTACTTAATATTTTTAAACTTTCATCTGACTAGTCCATAAAATTTGGCTTACCACTCCAGAAGACACCTTTAGTTGTAAGTATCAAGTCCATTCCTATTCCTTTAAAACAAAGGTTCCAAAAGATTAACATCCACATGGTCAGGTTCATCTCAGCTCATCAGACAGCTGTAGGTTTGTTGAGATAAACTTTCAGACCAGGTACAGTTATGGAGGAAGGTTTATTTATTGAAGCTTTCAGATCCAGGGGAAGTTCCATAATGGCAGAAAAAGCAGGCCTGCCTTCACAGGCCCAAGCAGTGAGAGAGTCTTTAGAGTTAAGAGGCCAGCGAATCAAAGGTGAAGGGAAAGAGAAAGGGAACAAAGAGATGTCAACAAGTAAGTACAGGTTAGGCCTTTTCAACCCCATTAATCTTCTGTTCTTATTACACATTTACAATACTATACTTTTACTGGCCTCTTCTACTGAGTTTTATTCCTATTCACATAGCAGTCCAATCATTTGTAGCTAGGATCTAAATATGAGAGAGAACATGCAACGTTTGGCTTTCAGACAGTGGGTTACCTCCATAAATATAATCCTTTCCGGATCCATCCATTTTCCTCCAAATTTCATAACTTCATTTTTTTTCTTTACTGCTGAGTAGATCTCATTGTATAAATGTGCCACATCTTCATTATCCACCAATCAGTTAAGGGACATGTAGGGTGATCCCATTTCCTAGCTATTGTAAATAGAGCAGCAATAAACATGGCTTAGCAAGGATCTCTAACCTAGTGAGACAAGTTCTTAGGATATGTGCCTTGGAGTGGTATAGCTGGGTCAGATAGTAGATGTATTTTTAGCTGTCTCAGGAACCTCCACATTGATTTCCACAATGGCTGGACCAGATTACATTCCCACAAACAGTGTAGAAGGGTTTCTCTTTTTCCCCATCCTCACCAGCATTTGTGGTCATTTATTTTCATGATAGCAACCAATCACATAGGAGTGAGATGGAATCTCAACATAGTTTTAATCTTAGTTTTAATCTGCATTTCTCTGATAACTAGGGATATAGGACATTTTAAAAATATTTATAGGCCTTCTGAATTTCTTCTTTTGAGAAGTCTATTTTGTTCCATAGCCATATTTTAATTGGGTTGTTTGATTTCTTATCATTTAATTTTTTTTTTTAGTTCTTTTTGTGTTCTCGATATTAACCTCTGTCAGATGCATAGCTGGAAAAGCTTTTCTCCCATTTTGTAGGTTGCTTCAGGGCTCTATTCACAGTATCCTTTGTTGTGTAAAAGCTTCATAATTTTATAAGGTCCCAGCAGCTGATCTATGGTTGTATTTCCTGAGCAGATGGAGTTATATTCAGAAAGGCTTTGCCAAGACATAGCTCTCCTGGTCTGTCTTAACTTTTGGTGTGTGCGTGTGTGTGTGTTTCTGTGTGTGTGTGTGTACACCAGGCCAGAGAGGGGGAAGGCACAATGTTTATCCACAAGAGCTGATCCCTGAGAGAGGGGAAGGAGCAGGGAAGGTAGGCATCCATGAGAGAGGGGAAGGTTTGCAGTCCCCAGTTGATGGGGTGCGTAGACAGAGGGGAAGGTGCAGGGACAGCTGGGGTCTGGAAGAGAAGGTGAGGCACAAGGGCCTTGGTTTGGGTGGGTCAGAGAGAGAGGAAGGCACATGGAAAGTGGAGGTCTAGGAGAGAGGGGAAGGCTGGTGGGTCCTTGTGGGTGGAGGTCCTGTTGAGAAGTAAAGAAATGAAAATCATGGAGTTCCAAAAGTGAGGGGAAATCATGGAGACAGAGATGGATCCTAGAGATCCACAGTGTGCGGAGGTCCAGGAGAGACTCTCACTGTACACCTTTTCAGTTGTGCCTTCCCCTCTCTGGGACCCCAGACTTCCTCACTCCTTCCCCTCTCTCCAGGACACTAGCCAATCTGGTCTGATGGCCTGTCCCTTTCTCCAGACCCTCACCAACCTGCAACTGGACTCCAGCCTTCTACAACATCCCCTCTCTCCAGGACTCCAGCCAACCTGGTCCCTTGGGTCTCCCCCTCTCTTCTGGATCCCAACCCTCCCCCACCTCTGTGACAATTGAAGGCTTGGGAGCCCTGGTTGGCAGGGTTGGGTGGGGAGGGAAGGCACACAGTCTTCAGGGGTGTGAGAACAAGGATAAAACATGCATAATGTAGGGGTCCGCAGAGTGCAGAATGCTCGCTGTTCCTGGCAGTCCAGAAGTAGGTGGAAGGCAGGTGGGCAGAGGTCCAGAAAGGGGAAGGCAAGTGGACGGTGGAGGAACCTGCATCCTTAGGCTTTGCAGGCAAACACCTTAACCACTAAGCCAGCTCTCCAGTCCTGGTGATCACTTCTTGATTTTCATTTAGTTATTCATAATTGGTTTATTTATTTTAGTGCTGGGACTTACAGCTAAGGCACAAAACATACTAGGCAAGTCCTCTGTATCACCAACCATGAGGTCTTGGCCTAAGAAGTTTATCTGGAGACCTTCATTGAATGGTTTCTACCAAATGATATCAATTTTACACTATTGACATTATCTGGAGTTAGCAGTGTCTGAGGCCATGGCATGCCCATTCTCTCTCTTTCTCTATCTGCCCCTTTCTTAAATAAATAAGTAAATTTAAAATTCCAAATCATGCTGCACATGGTGGCACATGCCTTCAATCCCAACACTTGGGAGGCAGAGGCAGGAAGATTTCCATGAGTTCAAGGCCAGCCTTAGACTACATAGTGAAATCAAGGTCAGCCTGGGCTAGAGACAGATGCTACCTGGAATATACACACACACCCCAAAAAAGGAGGGGTTGAGTATTCCATCTGTTTTCCTGCCTGAGCATTTCAATCACGATAATTGTATAACACAGAGAAACAAAAGAAACTAAACAGCATATCTTCCCACAACCCAGTAATATATCAAATCCACAGTCATTGTCGGTGTGTATCCATAGAGATTTCTAGAAACCTCTGACTTTTTAAATTAAATATGGTTCTTTTATGGATATCTGTATTATTGCAGGTTTCTTACCCGTGACTGGAATAAAGTTAAATAAATAAATAACACTAAAAAAAATAAAATGATAGCAGCCATTAGAAAGTATCTTATTACTGAAAAAATGTTGTGTGATCTCCCTAGGGCCATAGTCAATGTTATTCATAATGAGGGCCTTATGTTAATAAAACATGGTTTCTAAGCCCATTTTCCATACAGCTACATCACATATACACTTGCAAGATACTAAAATGTCTCATTTTCTCAGAGAATATATATTGAATTAATCAATGTAACTGTTCAGAAAATATATCAGCATTTCCAAAGAGTCTTAAATTTCATTTTCCACGAGACACAGCTGTTGCTGTTCCCAGTAATGACAATAACTTGTAAATAAGTAATGGCTTTCAATGATTTTGTCACATAGAGGTAATTTGAATCACACCCATTGCTAAACTGCTGTCTTTTTGTCTTTTCTGCTTTGATCAAAATGATTTTGCGCAATTTTGTATAAGCTACCTACACCTCAGTTTGTCATGTAGTAATCAATGGTCTCTCTCCCCATCCCCTGAAAGATCTCAAAAATAAAAACACAATTCAGTCCAATGAGAGAGCAGTTGGTTTCGCATAGAGCAGATATGCCACTATTGCACTCATCCCAACATTTGGCCCATCTGGTCAAACTTGAGCTGTCCAGTGTCCTGTTTTCACTGCTGATAATTTCTGTCTCCCATAAGACTGCATACAGTGCAACTTTTTTCCAGCTTTCAGTTTGCTGGGTTACAAGAAGGTTTTCACTTCAGCACCACCTTGATTTCTCAGTGACTTTGCCGCTCAGGCATGTGACATCTTCAGCAATAGGGTCTTACCATCTCTTTCTCATGGGGAAGCAAGGTCCTTGGCAATACCATGTAATGTTTTGGAGGCAACATAGACCTCCCTAGCCTATGACTCACTGGGAGGTATCCCATCTCAGGCACTGAAAATGTTCTAGTAACAGTCTGTGGCTTCTGGATATGCATCAGGGCCTCCAGCCACTGCAAATGAAGTCCAGACATGTGCACCCCCTTGTGCATCTGGCTAACGTGGATCCTGGGGAATCGAGCCTCGAACCGGGGTCCTTAGGCTTCACAGGCAAGCGCCTAACCGCTAAGCCATCTCTCCAGCCCTAGAAAGAAATTTTTAATTTTGGGTCATAGAATGCTCATAAAAAATGTTTTTTGAGTGGTACTTAGTTGTGAATAAAGATGTGCATATGTAGAAAAGAGTTTTCAGACTAAACCTAAATACCATGCCTAAAGTTAGAGATTTTTCAACTGTTTCCAGACTCTTAAGGATACTCTAAGAGTTTTATATAGAGACACAGTCTTAATGTAATTTACCTTACATTAGATACAGGTGATGCCTATGTTAGGTGGGTCACAAAGTCATAAGTACAGATGTAATTGGAGGTTTAACCATGGTAAACATAGACAAGTGTCTATCACCTTGTGTTTTGCAAATGGGTAAATTTGCTATGTAAAAACAAGCAATGTCAGAATAGGATAAGGAATGTCAGGATGCTTATCTCTCTGCTCTGTAAATTCATTTTGCTCTTGCTTTCCAACATATGCTACTTAAATTCATGGAAAGCTGGACTCTGAAAAAACGGATGGAAACTGAGTGAAGGTATTTGATAAGGTTACAAACTCCTTACATAAGACTAGCATCAGATTTACCTAATGTGTATATCAGGGGAAGGGACCCTTCATTGAAACATTTAATTGGATTAAATCTAATGTTTACCTGATGCCAAGGTTTTAATCAGTGGAGAAACTGAGTCTTATGATAAGACCTCACTCATTAACAGGTCACTGATGCTAATTTGTTATGATTAAAGGGTTATAAAACTGGGTTTAAGACTCTCTCAGTAAAGTAGATTAGGTTCCTCTTTTCATCAAAGTTTTAACTATTCTAAAGATAAAGACTCACATAGAAACGGTTAATTTCCAAAGGTGAAGCACACATACCTAAAGATATTGTGACTTTAAAGATAGCTTCTGTATTATTTATGCTAATTCTATTGAATGGTCATTACTAGGTTTAATCACTTAGGTTTAAGTGATTTAATTTCAGGAATAATAACTTTCATCTTCCTGTGATTTGTTGGGATAGCTTACCTAAGCTGTATCAAATTTAAGTCATGGGTAAAACATAAATTGTTTTATGTTAATAAAAATTTCTGTTGTACATAAGATCAATAGCTATTGAGTTTAAGCCAAAATCAGTGGTTGTCATATAATGTTTTCTTCTTTCAAAGAGATTTATCAAGTGTTATATTAGAATGTAGCTAGCTGTTTTGGTTTAAAAAAAAATTCAAGCTCTTTGGTTCTGTTTCCAATGTTTTCAAACAAAGGTGCTAATACTTTATACCATCTTACTTGTCCTTTTCTGACAATTTCTAGATTAAATGAGTTAGTCTGTAAATCAATTGGTACTGTTTTCAAGACTGGTAGCAGGTTCTCCCTATATTTATAAATGTTTGATATTTAAAATATGAGATATTTATAAATGTCAGATATTTAAAATATGAGGTGTACCTACTTTCTATGCCTCATATATAAATAAAGCTTATGCTACCATAGTACAACCAAAATTTTAAAGATAGGACAAAATGATTTTAGAAGCCTTGTACCATTCTTTAACTAAGTCTATTCCAGTAATAAAATGTACTGTATATGTACATACATCCAGGCTGGTGTAACTTCCTGTCTAAGTGTGTTAATTACCTATGTAGAAGCCAAAGCCAATTGGAATCATCAGAGCAAGAGGTGCCAATGTTTTGGCCTGTGCTCCCAGGTCACGAGGCCACTGGAGATGATGGGACACTTCTACACTGGCCCCCTGGTAAGTCACCTGTCTTCCTGAGCAGGGAGGATATGGAGACCCAAACAAAACTGGTTTACAGTCTGAGACAGGAGAGTCACAATTGAGGAGCAATCAGTCCTCCTGACTTCCCAAAATAGAAAACTACTTGGCCAGCATGGCCTTGACTCATCCTAATAGAAGACACCAGTACCAGTAATCTATGGGGCTACTTCTGTGTCCCTAAAGTCTCTTTGGAGAGCCATTAGTGACCTCTAAAACTAGTCCTTAATTAAATGTGGCTATCTGCATGGTCTTAAACACTCAGAGAGAAATGTATAACCAAAAATAAAAAAAAATAGCTTACATATATAATGGCCTATTAAGGAACACAAGAGCTCTCCAAGAGGGGAAACAAACATTAAGATATCTTTTCCCCATAGTTTTAATTCTATAATAAAAAAATAGAGATGTTCAAAGGGTTATTTTTGAATATAAAGTATGTAAATATGTAAAATATATAAATAATCTGAGAGACTGGGTGCCACAAGACACTGGAACCCCACTGGAAAGGACCCTACATCTTCATCCTGACCACAGCTGCCACTGTGAAAATGGATGAAATTGCCACTTGGACCATCAGCCACAATGAAAACGCAGCACCACACTCAAGCTTCAACTCAAATGCATCTGATCCTGACTGTTCCCCTAACTCTATGTATTGTTGCCACTATTCTCCAACAGGTTTATACTCTGACCTGGTTAATAACCAACACTGCCACGGGGGAAATTCTTGCCCCACGGGGAATCTGGTTTCCTGATTTGATCTTCGACCTCCATCAACTAGTGGGTGACTCATGGGACTCTGTGGCAAATAAGGAAATATATTATTTCTATGCATGCCCTGGGCACTTAGGGAAAGCAAGAATCAAAAGGGTCTGTGGGGAACCTGAAGCCTTCTACGGTGCTGGCTGGCAGTGTGTGTCTACCGGATGGGTATATTGAAACCCACCTACTAAGGGGGACTATGTGTGGCCTTAAGTGAAAAATGTTTTTATATCCATGATGGTTCAGTCATTCCCCATGGTTAACAACTCTGCTGTCTGCTTTAGCAGGGCCATTACTTTTGTTTTTCTTACTAATCATAATAGGACCTTGCATTATTAATAGATTAGTTGTTTTTATTAGCTAATGCATTAATACAGTACAGCTTATGGTTTTAATTAAACTCCACTCAACTCAATTGGGATCCAAGATTGGCTCCTCATAGTACTAAGAGAGGAGGGAATGAAAGACCCAGAAACTAAATTAACGCCATGAAGGGATTCAGAATGGTGCTGCCCTGGCTGGGTCTAACTTTCAGGTTTTCCATTTAGGCAAGAAGGCAGCCGCCCTGACATATGGTTAGGGAGGGTGCCCACCCAAAGGCCAGAGTCACCCCCTAGCCTAGACATGCCCAGGACATGCCTGAGGCCTGTCCATTCTGCTCTTTCTGCCTCAGCCAATCACAAAGAAGACTACCTCATCTGCTGGGGGTTCCCCTAGTTCCCACCTCTGCCCTGCACCCAACCTTGCCCGCCAAAGTCCCAAGCCAATCAGAAAAATACTGTTTAAATCAACTAGTCATGTACCCATCCCCTTTTTCTATGTTCAGATCCCAATAAAACCCTACCCTCATCCTACTCAGGGCACTTGTATGGAACCACTGCATTGGTGAAGTCAAGGGACTGAGCTTAAGCCTGAATATTAAAAAATACTCCTTGGCCTTGCATACGTGTTTGGTTCTCCTTGGTGGTCACTGGGGTGCCAAGAACTGGGCATAACAGCCACCAACAGTGCAGAAGAGTTCCCCTTTTAGCTCAACCTCACCAGCATTTGTCAGTTATGTTCTTGATGGTAGCCATTCTGAAAGGACAAAGATGGAATATCAAGGAAATCTTAATTTGCATTTCCCTGATGTCTACAGATGTAGAACAGCTTTTTGGATGTTTATATGCCATCTGCATTTTTTCTGGGGAGAATTCTGCATTTAGTTTTATAGCCCATTTTTTGATTGGGTTGTTTGACTTCTTATTGTTCTACTTTTGAGTTCTTGTATATTGCCCTGAAATCACTACACTTAATGTTCATATCCATAATAGTGATGTTACTCTCACTTCTGGCTAGAGAAGCTTCTCTTTCAGATGGTTATGGCCACTGGGATGGCCCAGAAGGCAACATAATGTTGAGAAGATAGGATGGAGGAGTGTCCAGCACTAAAATATTTCTCATCCTCCAAGGCTCAGGCTCCATTGCAGAAGAGGTGGTGGAAAGAATGTAAGAGCCAAAGGAAGGATACCACTCCCTACCTACAACTGTCCTGGCAGAATTTGGCTTTGATATCCAAGACCTTACAGTGACTAGCAATACCTAAGCAAGACCCTCATAATAGGAAAAAAGGTGATAAATCTAATTAAAAGAGAGACTAATGGACAGAGGGAGGGGATATAACAGAGAGCAGAGCTATGAAGGAGAAAGTGGGAGAGAGGAGGGGAGGGGAGAGGAAGGAAATACGTTTTCCTCATTTTGAAAAGTACATGAACAGACTTTGACCAGCAACTGGAATTGTGAAGATTGAGATATTACCTTTGTACACATTGACTGAGAAGTGTAGCAATTAGTCTCTTTGAAAAATACCCTCTATTTTCTCTGACCAGCAAGTGTGTGAATGGCCCTCACTAAGATATGACCTCATTACTTCTGAGTAGCAAGTGCAGGAATTGCTCTCATTATGAAATTGACATAGCAGTTATTGATCACCAAGGGAATTAATCTCCCTCATTCAGAAATAGCATTCATAAACAAACATGTGCAAAAATTCTCCTCATTTAAATACAGGCTTGATAAAATTGAACCAGCAATTGTATGAATGTTTGTCATTAAGCAGTTGCTTTAGTATAGTAGAATGGCAAGTGTATTATTAGCCCTCATTGAAGAATTGCCTTCATAGCCTGAAAAGATTGTGTGGGACTCACCACCATTGAAAAATACTCAACTATGAATGAGTGTATGAAATGACCTCTGTTTATAGATTTCACAAATGCATATAAGAAATTGTAGGAATAGACCTCTTTAAAAGGGTCTTAGCTGACTCAGAGGAAGCTGTAGAAATTTTCTTCATGGACAATTGGATTTAGTAGCCTCTGATGAGCACATGAAGAAATGGTCTTCACGAAGACATATAATTGGTAGTCATTTACCAGTGATGTTGCAGTTGTCCTCATTAATAAGTCCTTTAGAAGGTGGAGATATGGTTCACTAGTTAAGATGCTTGTCTGCAAAGTGAACATGCCAGGTTCAATACTCCAGTATGCAAATAAAGCCAGATTCACAAAATAGTGCATATGTCTGGAGTTCATTTGCAGTAGCCGAAGGCCATTGCATGACCATTCTCTCCAAATGTTTTGCCTTTTTTCTTGTTGCTAATAGGTAAATGTTGCAATCTGGTTTAAATTACTGGTAAAAATCCCCCGGCCAAGAGCAGTGTATGGGAAAAAGAGGTTTTTGTTTTGGCTTACAGGCTCAAGGGGTAGCTCCACATAACATAGGAACAAAAGAGTGTGCCAAACACTGCCATGGGAAAACTGGCTATAACACCCTTAAGCACACCCCCAGCAATACACTCCCTCAAGGAGACATTAATCTCCATTAGCTGGCAATTTTGCATTCAGAACACTGAGGTTTATGGGGGACACCTGAATCAAACCACCACATTCTGCCCCTGTCTTCCATAACCTTACAAGATATAAAATGCAACACATTCATCCAACTTTAAATTCACCACAGACTTTGCTGATCATGGTAGTGCATGCCTTGAATCCCAGCACTAGGGAAACAGAGTTAGGAGGGTCAACATGAGTTTGTGGTCATGCTGATGCTACATAGTGAATTCCAGGACAGCCTGGGCTAAAGTGAGATTCTATCTTGAAAACTAGTGTAAATAAATAAATTAAATAAAGTTCCCCATTTTTTTTTTCCAAATCCAATGATGTTCATGCATCTGGATAGTTAAAGATCTTTTAACTCGGCCACAGTATTAAAAAAAAAAAAAAAAAACCCTCAAAAGTCCTGTAATGGCACAGAATAAACATTCATACTGCAAAAGATGGCATTGGGCACACCAAAGAAAATACCAATATATGATTTAAAAAGAACAACACCAAACTCTGTAACTCCAAGTCTAACAAATCTAGTTAGTAACAAATCTCCAAGGCCAAAAATTCTAACCAAGAACCAGTCTGTCGAATTCCAATTCCACCCCTCCAGCTATGCTACTCACAGTTTCAGAAAAATTCATCCAGGGCCAGTGCCATTTTTTAGCAGCCATCTGATTCTTTCAGCATCTACACTGGGTCTCCACTGCAATCCATGGTTCATCCTCATGGTCCCATGCGGTCTCCATGCAGACATCCATCAAACCTGCTTCAAATGTGCATGTCCATTTCCAAAACACAATATTGTGTTGCAAACTCAATGACTCTTTTTCCTGCATCTTTTATGCTCCACAATACCACCTGGGGTGCGAGTTTGTTAATACAGGTGGGTAATAAATCAGACTTTGAAGAACAGGACACTCCTTGAGCACATAAGCCCCTGCAAGGGTCTAAATTCTTCCTGTTGCTGCAGTGTCAGTCAGCTAGCCCAACATCAAAGGTTGTAAGCTCTTAATTGCAGCTGAACAGGCAATAATTCACCCAAAGATTTAGTTTTTCTGTGCCATATCCCTCTGCTCATACCAGCTTGTTTCTTCACAAAGCAACCTTGAACAATTTCTCAGGACACATGCATAGCAGCAAGCTTCTCATACAAACTGCTAGTCCAGTCCAAGCAAAGCTCTTTCTCACCCTCATAAACCAAATCTCCCAGTTCATAGATCCCACTGCATTCAGGTCTTTCATTTCTGACCAGAATAGTCCATCAACCTGTACTTACTGCATTGCAGGGTATCTCTTAGACCAAGGTTTCAAATCCTTCAACATTCCTCTTGAAAATAAGCTCCAAAGTCCAAAGCCACATTCAGGTAACTAGCAGCAATCCTCCTCCTCAGTAGCATTTACTCTTGCAGTCACGTTCACATTGGTGGCAGAAATCACCCAAACAAGAACAGCTTATGGGAAACATGTCTATATTTTGGCATACAATTTTGAGGGGAAGGTCCACAATGGCAGGGAAAATGACGACATGAGCAGAGGGTAGACATCATTCTCTGGGCAACATAAGATGGACCTTAGCCGCAAAAAGAGTATGCCAAAAACTGCCATGGAGAAATTTGGTTGTAACACTTACAAGCCCACCCCCAAAAGTAAATAAATAAATGAATTAATATTAAAATACAGCTTAAATAGACTTTGACCAGAGTTTGAAAATTCCTTCATTGAGGACTTGACTCAGAGCCTCACACCAGGAAGGCAATGCATGGCTCTCACTGAGAAATATACAAAGCAGATTCTGACAAGTCTGGGAATCATTGTCATGAAAACATACCTTATTATTCCAATTCCAGCATGGGTATAAATTACCATCATTGATGAAAAACTATATACATGGACCAGCAAGGGTTCAGTTGTACCTAATTGAAAACATTTTTATACTCTGAACAGCAAGTGCAAGAATTGATCCCATGAGAAACTACATTGGTATACTCTATCCAGTGAGTTTAAGGATTTATCTCATTGAGGAATAGCCTTTGTTAATTTAGATCAGAATTGGGAGAATGACCCTCATTTCTGTATTGCCTTATTAGACACTGAGGAGCAATTTAATGAGTTGTGTAACTGAGAAATAGAGATAGTAGTCATTTACCACATGAGGAATAATCACCCTCATTAGAATATGGAATCAAAATCAGACCAGCAAGTGGAGGAATAGCCCTTATTGAGCAATAATGTTAATGGAATCTGACCATAATAGGTAGTAATTGTCCTCAAGGAGAAAATACCTTAGAATGCTCTGATGAGCAAGTGTTGGAATCTGTAGTAGCCAAATATTGGCAAGTGATGGATTGTACCTCACTGAACAATTTCCTTAGTAAACTCTTCACTTAAGGGATGGAAAGAGCATCCATTGATAATTAGCTATTTGGATATAAGGAGAAATTGTTAAAATTGTCTTCTTTGAGAAAGTGACTTCAAAGAGTCTGATACACAAGTGTAAGGATGGGCCTGATTTAGAAAACAAAGCCTTAAAAGACTCTGGTCAGCATGTATACAAATAGCTGTCATTGACAAATAACCTCCGAAGATTCTGAGCTGGAAGTGTAATGGTTGCACTAATTGATAGAATTGGTAGTCTCTGA
This sequence comes from Jaculus jaculus, assembly GCF_020740685.1. NCBI lineage: Eukaryota > Metazoa > Chordata > Mammalia > Rodentia > Dipodidae > Jaculus > Jaculus jaculus. Next base: position 2,243,328 of record NC_059126.1, read on the forward strand.
GGAACAAGTGTGTGAATAGCCCTCACTGGGAAATGCCCATATTATAGTATTAATAGCAAGTATGCAATAGTTCTCTTTGAAAAATATCCTTAATAGATTTAACCAGGAAGTGTAGGAATGACCATCTTTTAGATATAGAGTTGGTTGACTATGACTAACAACTATACCAACTGGACTCTGAGAAATCTTTGTAGACTCTGATGAGAAAGTGTAGGCACTGCCCTTATTCAAAAATAGTAGACTTTAAATGCAAGTGTGGTTATGGTCACCACTGAGAAACAGCCTTAGTAGACAGGAGCATGTGTAGGAATTGTCTACATTCATAAATAGCCTCTATCGACTAAGGAAAACACAGGTAATTATGAATACCACGGCCCTCACTGAAGAGCAGACTTAATAGACTCTGGCCAGCAACAATAGACAGAATGGTATCTCTAATAAGTAGCTTATGGATGCTCTGACATCAAGTACATAAATACCTTATTGAAAAGTAGACTTTGTAACATCAGAACAGGAAGTGTAATAATTGCCCTCTTGGAAAAATACCTTTTGTGCTCTCTGATAAACAAGTGTAGGGATAGACCTCATGTTGCAACAGCTGGTGAATCAGTTGAACTGCATCCACAGGATCTGAATAACAATTGTATGAATCTTCATCATTTAGAAATAGTATTAGTCGTCTCTTACTTGTAAGGGAAGGAAAGGCTCTCAATGTCAGATAGCTGAAGTGGGCAACAACAAAAAAGGGTTGGAAATTCATCCCTCGAGAAATTGCCTTAGGAGAATCTGACCATGAACTGTAGGAATGGTCCTCTTTAAATGATATTTATACATGCCCAGACCATTAATTTTATCTATTGCCTTATTATGAAATAGCCTCAATAGACTGTGCAAAGAAATGGTAGCAATGGCTATCATTACCAAATCACATTCATAATCTATGAACAGGAGATAAAAGAATTGAGCTCACTGAGAAATAGCTAAGGTTGGCTTTGGTAAGTATGTGTATGAATTGACCTCATTGTGAAACAGCCTTAGAAGACTAGGACCAGAATGTGTATGACCGATCTTCCTTGATAAGTCCTCTTACTTAGCTCTGACTAGCAAGTGTAGGGACTTCCTTCATTGAGGAATACCATTCATGGTCTGGTATGAGCAGTTGTGAAAATAGAACTAACTTAGAAATAGTTGAGTAAACATTAACCAGAATGTGAAGGAATGACAATCATGTAGACATAGGCCTATCTGACTATGATCTTTGAAAATATACTTCAGATATTCTGATGAGGAAATACAGAAATTACTCCCATTGACAAATATTCCTAGTAGATTCACCCTGTCCAAAACTGTATGAATTGCCCTGAAATATAGCCTTCATTATCTCTGTCCACCATGTCTACGAATACCCTCCATAAAGTAGCCTTAAGTAGCATTAATACAGTTGAATGGCAAGGATAAGACAAGTCTTCACTGATAAATAGCCTTAGTTGGCCCTGGACAGAAACTGTAGGAATTGCCTTACTAAGAAATAGACTTAGGGCCCTGGAGGGTGCAAGCACAGTGAGTATGGCAGATGTCCCTGTTTCCCAGCTCCTCACTCTTCCCTGGTCTGAGTAGGTCCCTCTGTGGCTGGTTGGGCCTGCTTGGATACTGCAAGCATGCTGTTGAAGCAAGCCCCTTGCTCCACCCTCCTGATTGACAGGCTCTGGTGTCCACAATTTCAGGTTACCCAATTCCAGAGGGTGTGCACGCAGAGTAGAGAGAATGGAGGAGATAAAGGACCTCTCACATTTCAGCCTAGAAGCAGCTGAAATCACAGACTAAATGTGGCGATGAGCAAGAGTACTGCTTCCATGCTGAACCTGATAATCACCACCAGCGTGTAGAAGACAGACTATGAGGATACTCAACATACACCAAAGCAGAGATACAGAGGCTCCTAAGATCTCACCACTGAAGTACACTTTAAACTCACCCACCATGACTCAATAAATTTTGGAGAAGCGGGGCCAAAAATATTTTAAGATGTACAGATTGATACATCATGTCCAGAGAGACTCCCTCCCTTGAAAAAAAACTGACAGCTGCTCCCAAAATGCACAAACCACAACTCCATGGGGCATACCTGCAACCTCACTGAGGGGAGTCCCAAGAGGAATGTGGGCAGGGACAAAGGAAAACAGAGTACTAACCTATGATGTATCCATATGAACTATGTTGGTGTTAGTAGTCATAATAATGAACATTAAAAAGTAAGATAGTTGTATTCCTGTGAAAAACCAAGAAGCTTTATCTGAAACACAGAGAGTGTGGGTATTATGTACTAAATACATAAATTTATTTATGCAGACAAAATATGCTAACAGGTATGGAAATGTATTCAGTTATTGTTAGTAAGAAATTTAAATCACCCAATTAGAGAGAGATTTAAGTCCTACATTAACAAATACATAGCCAGTGTTTTCTGCGAAAAGTGTTGACCTATCATTTGGGCTACTTCAGGCCTATTATAATATCTACATAGGCAACTAGACAGTACGGAATTCTGGAATTTTGTCTTCTTTGCTTGGGTTACCTGATCACCTCTGTATATCAGCATATTGGAGCAGAAAACTAAGGTGCTGTTAAATCTGTACTTGCTTTGTATTCTAAGTTCAGCCAAACCTCTCAGGATAGATCATTCCACATATGAGGTTAAGGCTTTACACCAGAGCAGAAACAGACATGTCCTAATAGCCAATTTATTTCACCAGAAATAGAGACATCTTTTCTGTTATTAACATCTACCATAATTATGAAATATAAACCATGATAATTTATTCCTCTGTCATTTTCCCCTTTACAATTTCACTGTTCATCTTATCCATTCATCTGCTCAAAGAGTCTTTTATTTTGATGTCATCATCACTTCCTCCTATTTGTGATTGTTTTGCATCAGTAGTGCCAAGCACTGGTGGGTCAAGGATATTCATGTTCTTTTGTATCTGGAAGAATTCATTTAAAATATAGACATTCATCCACAGGTAGAGCCAACTGGGGGAGTAATAACTGCATCATATGCAGACTGAGACTATATTCAACTACAGATTTTTAAAAATCTCAATTAAAAAAAAAGCAAGAAATACAGCTGGGCTAAAGCAATGGTTTTGTGTTTAAGGGTCAGGTGCTTCCCTGAAAGCTTAATGGCCTTAATATAATTCCTCTGCATGCATATTAAGACAGATGAACATAGTGGTCCATGCATCTAAAGGACATTTGCGGGAGAAAGAAGTCCTGAGACATCCATCTTTCTTTTTCTCCATCTCTTATTCTTTCTCTTCCTCTCTTCGCATATAAATAATAAAATATTTTTTCAAATTATTTGCATATTGCTAATGAAAGCAAGGGTAGCATATACCTTTGTTGAGTAGACTTTGTAGACATGAATAAGCAAAATTAGAAATTTCTCTTGTTTTCAAATAATCTTAATACACTCAACCATCAATTATTGTAATGGAACTCCTTGAGAAACAGGCTTAGTACACTTATCCACAACTGAAGATATATAAAATTTTAAGTACATCTTATATATATTTATATATATATGTTACGTGATTTATGAAAAAACAGCTGGAGAAGTGGCTCAGTTCAGGCACTTACCTGCAAAGCCTAATGACTGAGGTTTTATTCAATAGTTTCCATATAAACCCAAATGCACAAAGCATTGCATACATGTGGAGTTTGTTTGTAGTGGCTGGAAGCCCTTTCAGCTCCATTCTCTCTTCTCTCTATCACTCGCCTTAGACATGAGTAAATGTAAAATCAATCAATAAATAAAATAAAACGTATGCTATCTCCATAATATTTAATGACAGGGACTGGAGATATCCTCAGGGGTTAAGGAGTTTGTCTGCAGCCTAATGATCCAGGTTCAATTCCCCAGAGCTTACATACAACCAGATTGCACCAAATGGTGCATACACCTGGAGTTCATGGCATACACATCTTCTATGTCTCTCCATATGTTCTCTCTCTCTCTCTCTCTCTCTCTCTCTCTCTCTCTGAAATAAATAACCAAAAATAGCTTCAACAGTCCAATGACAATCTTTAGACAAAGGGAAACAAGTCCTTACCTAGCAAGGCATTTCTGAATAGTAACAGAAATACTATGCTTATGAAAACAAGTACAATTTTAAGGATCTTTAAGAGTGTACCTCTAAGGAATGACACAAAATAAATGGTTAGTTATGTATATTAGGACACTAATAAGCATGGATGCTGTTTCAAATTAAATCATTTACATGTGCTTCATATTTACATGCAATCTACTAAATTCTAATTCTCCATCAAATGGAAAATGTTATGATTCCTAGGCATATAATGTCAACGATTTTAAAATGGTGATTATGATATGAAATTCAAATTGAAAGACTCCAACTACTAACAGTGACTGACTGCTGAGAAAACACAGAACACAGTTTGCATTGTAGTAAAAGATCTCCATCTATTATGCCATAATCTGCTCTCCTATCTCTTCAGGAAACATAAACACTATTGTTCGTGCTTATAAGAATGGAAAGAAATTCCACTGCACACCCACATGTAACAATCAACAAGGTATTTCTGTGAATAGAGCACAAGGTACACTTCTTTACAAGACATACACCTACATTCAATATTCAATTTATTCATTCATTCAAGAAGTCAATTATGCTAAGTAGGACATGGAAGGTTGACTGAGAAGAAAGGCATGAGGAAAGAATCATGACTACACATCCAAATAAAGAAGCAAAATTATAAAGGAGATATGATTCTCTTTATATTGATGATTCTGATCCTATGAAGATGCTGTGACTAACATCTTCATAATGGAACCATCTAAAAAATGAAAATAAGGTAAAATTACATGTCATCCACACAGATTATCTTAGATATTATCCAGAAAATAATAATAATTAAAAAATTCATTTAAGGGAAAGATTATACAGGGATTGACTCACATGATTTCATCTAAAATGATATTATGGCATTTTTAAATTTTTATTTTTATTTTATTTTTGAGAGAGAGAAGCAGATTGGGGCAGAGACAGAGAAAAAGAGTAAGAGAGAGGGAGAGAGCTCACTCCAGAGTCTCCAGCCACTGAAAACAAACTCCAGATGCATCTGGCTTACATAGGCCCTGTGGAATTGAATTTGGGTCCTTTGGCTTTACAGGCTGGCTCCTGAAACTCTAAGCCATCTCTACAGCCCCATAATGTTTTTTTTTTTTTTTTTTTAACTTAGCTTAGGCTCAGCAAAGGAGTGATTTGGAAAATTCTAGGCTTGGATCTTACATGAGAATCTTATGCATACCTAATATTTTCTATGTGCATAAAACTTATGAAGAGGTTTCAGTTGTTATGAGATCAGGTGTCACACAAGTAAGACCACTGACTCATGGAATGTAACGCAAAGTTTTATTGGGTAAAAAGAGAGAAAAAGAGGAAAGCTGGCAGAGCAGGTCTGCATCCCAGAGTTTGGGATCTCAAGAAGCAGCCCTTATCTGTTGGTAGTGTTAGCTTTTATTGGAAATAAAAGCAGGATCAGGAGTTAATCCACAAAGTTGCATACTGTTAAAATTGGGGGGGGGTATTACAAGTCACAAGGTTACATAGGTCACATAGGCGGAACCAAGGCAAGACACATTCTATGCTACATGATCACAAAGATATTTAGAAAGAAAGAATATGGGAAGGACATGGTTCATTGCATAGAGGAATAATTCTATTCCTTAGGCAACATCTGCATTAGAAAACATCTGCATTGTATAGAGGGATCATCCCATCCATTACACCTTCCATTTTCTATTAGTGATATTTGTCATTTCTGAAAATTATTGGAAATATGAAAATTTTATCAGTGCAGTATAGTGCATTCACAAAAATGTTCACAATGTTCAGTTCACTACCTAATCATATTAACATACCCCAAATAAAACAGTTGATCAACATTACTATTTCTGATTCAATTACATGCAAGAAATCATGCCTTTCTATAGGATATATTTTGTTGCAAAACGGTTGAATAATGTATGTTAACATGACATAAAATTTACACACATTGAGAATTATAGCTACCATATATCTTCTCACCTCATTAATGTCCTTATATAAGACATGTGTCTGTTAAATATAGAGAAAAATGTAGAAATAAAGTTTATTCCTCATTGTTTTAGAAAGGTAAGGTTTGGTATGTACATAAGTAAATTTGAAAATAAGATTAAAACCAAATATTGAGACAATGTGATTATATTTCTGGTCAGTTGTATATATCTGATAAGCAGTGTGACCTTACCTGATTTGATGAATTCTTGGATATTTTCCATAGGAATGAGCATTTCATTTATGTGAACTTTACCTCAAATTTTTTGCCACTGAGTAGCTCAGGGCAAGAGTTGTTTGGATAGATGTTGGTCATTTTCCTCCATTCACTCATGTAGCATCTTCTGGCTCTAGATGAGCTGACTGACTGTGGACTGACTCTCTTCCAGATTCCAGCCAATTCACTCTATGGTCTGTACCAATACTATCTGGTGTCTTCAGCAGTAGTGTCTTACCAGTAACCCTTGGTGCATCATCAAGTACTCTGACAGAAATCTGTCTTCTTTTGGAAAATCTTGTAGGTCTTCCTGATCAACAGCTCATTGTAGATATTAGCCAAATGCTCTTACTGGGAGTTACAGGCTAGTGCCAAGGAAAAGAAGGATGACAAAGATAGGTAATACAAAAGAGAGAGAGAAGAGGAAGAGGGAAACAAGAGAAGATTAAGGGTAGTCATACCATATCAGGGGCCCTGTGTTTCAAGTGTTTCCTCTGAGGAACTGATGTAGGCTCAAACATTTAGTCTTGATAGGATGTAGAATTTTACTTTACTATTTCCATTTGGGTCCAGTTTTGTGTCTCCCACCCCCACCCTTATCCTCCCCACCCCCCACCCTTCCTATTGTGTGGTCCTCAAGATGCTTATCAGGTATGTCAGCATCTTGGGCAGATTCAGGTTAGGAGTCAAAGATGAATAAGACCATGCAACAATTATGTTTCTGATTGGGTGAGTTCACTGAGAATGATCTGTTACAGGTTCGATCATTTTTCTTCAGATTCCATAGTGTCACCTTTTTTCTTACTACAGTGTAGTATTCCATCATGTAGATATTCCACATTTTGGTTATCCTTTTGTGTAATCATGGACATATGGGATGATTTCAGCTCCTAGCTATTATGAACTGAGCAGCTATAAACATGGTTGAGCAAACCTCTCTGAACTGAGGCATGGAGCTTTTAGTGAAAATGCCCAGTAAGGAAATCACTGGGTCTGCTGGTAACTCTATAGTCAATTTTGTTACAAGTCTCCATATTATTTTTTTCCATACTGGCTGTGCCCTCTTACATGTTCACCAACAGTGAATGAGGGTTCTGATTTTCCCACATACTCACCAGTTTTGTTTTCATTTGATTTTTTAAATGATTGCTACCCTTATTTGGGTAAGGTGAAATCTCATAATTGTTTTAGTTTGCATTTCCCTGATTAGTAGGGCTGATGAACATTTTCTTAAGTGTGTGTTAGCCATTTGTATTTCTTTTCCTGTGAACTCCCTGTCCAGTTTTTTGCCCCATTTTGTGAGTGGGTGTTTGACATTTTATTGTTTACTGTTTTTTAACTACTTTGAAGAGTCTAGAAATTAGGCCTCTGTCAGTTGTATAGCCAGCAAAATTTTTCTCCCATTTTGTGGGTATCTATTGGCTCTGCTTAGTGTATGTTTCCCTATGAAGAAACTTTTCAGCTTCTTGAGATTCCAATGGTTGAGTGATGGTTTAAGTTTCTGAGCTACTGGGATTTTGTTCAGGAGGTCTTTTCCCATCCCTATACCATGGAAAGTTCCTATTTTTAGTTCCAGTACTACCACAGTTTCTGGTCTTACATTGAGGTCCTTAATCCATTTGGAGTTGGTTTTTGTGTATGGCAAGATATATAGATCGACAGTAATTATCCTGCATATGGTTATTTGTCCAGCACCATTTGTTTGAGATGCTTTCTTTACTCCAGCATACATTGTTAGGGCCTTTGTCAAATATCAAGTAGCTGTAGCTACTTGACCAAAGTATGGGTTCTCAATTCTCTTCCACTGGTCTATAATCTTATTTTTATGCCAGTGTCATGCTGCTTTTTATTACTATGGCTTTGTAATATAGCTTCAGATCAGGTATGGTGATGCTTCCAAAGGTGTTTCTTTTGCTAAGGATATGCTTGGATGTCTGAGGCCTTCTGCCATCCTAAATGAATTTTGTGATCATTTTTTTTTTCTATCTTTGTGAAGAAAACTGTTGGGATTTTTCTTGTTTTTGCATTAAGTTGGTGTATTAGCTTTGGTAAGATTGCCATTTTCACAAGTTTAATTTTGCCTATCCAGGAGCATGGAAGGTCTTTCCTTTTTCTCAAGTCCTCAATTTCTGTCTGGAATGTTTTTACGTTTTCATTGTATAGGTCTTTAGCATCATTTGTTAATGTTATTCCAAGGTATTTTATTTTATTTTTTGTTATTGCTATTAAAAATGGAACAATATCACTTATTTCTTTCCCTGTATCTTTGTCCATTGCATATAGAGAGGCTACTGACATATGTGCATTGACTTTATATACTGCTACTTTGCTAAAGGAGTTATTTATCTTTAAGAGTTTTGAGATGGAGGCTCTCAGGTCCCTTATGTATAGAATCATGTCTGAAAATAGGGCTAACTTAAGTTCTTCCATTCCAATTTGTTTCCCTTTTATTTTTTTATTTTGTCTAATTTCTTAACCTAGGACTTCTGGTACTATGTCGAAGAGCAGAGGTGAGAGTGGACATCTCTGTCGTGTTCCTGTTCCTATTGTCTCCCCATTAAGTATTATTTGGGCTTTAGGAGTATCATATATATAGCCTTTATTATGGTGAGATATAAATAACTAGGCCTATTGTCTCCAATGTTTTGGCTATTAAATCATTTTTTCAAAGGCCTTTTCTGCATCTATCCAAATAATCCTGTGGTTTGTGTGTATAAGCTTATTTATGTGGTGTATTACATGGACAGGTTACCAAATGTTTAACCACCTTCCATTCCTGGAGGGAAGTCTACTTGATCAAGGTGGATAATGCTCTTGATGTGTTGTTGAATTCAGTTTGTGAGGATTTTGTTCAGGATCTTTGTGTCAAATTTCATCAGGAAAATAGGCCTAAAGTTTTCTTTTTTTCTTTTCTTTCTTTCTTTTTCTTTTTTTTCTTTTCTTTTCTTTTTTTTTTTTTTTTTTTTTTTGCACTTTTCATTAAGGTCTATTTCATTACTGGTGGGTAGCACATTTAACAGTTAAATACATTTAAATAATGTATAGGTGACTGCACGACTGCAGCATTGATAACTTGATAACCAATTCAACTAGAACCCGCTAACATGTGACTGTCTACCTATTTAAAATACAGCTCTTGTTTAGACAATCCTTCATTTTGATCACCTTCTTGGGGGATGGGGGAGACACCTGCTGGGCACATGGAAATATATTAAGGCCAAATCTTCCAATATCCATTCACAGAGGTTTCTTTCAGCTGGATTAAGCCTCCAATTCCAGGGCAAGCCCAAGTTTGTGACCTCCAGCATTAATGCTCTTCCCGTCTACCAGAGCAGACAATGTGAGCTTCACACCAGGCCTCAGAATCTGAGTGTAGCCTACTCCAATTGAACTAGAATTGTTGACTTTTGCAGAAATAGAAGCAGTGGGATCCAACTGGTATTTAGCAGCAATGCCAAAGTGGGTACAGTTGGTACCCGAAGTCCAAGCAAGGTTGACTGAAGTGTCAACATCTTCACATACTTTCTGATAAACTGATCCTCCAAATTCTGTCCCATCATTGACTTTAGTGTGTAACTGGAAGTCCCCAGTCCTGTAGCCCACTGCAAAGTTATTCTGTGTCAGCTTCAACTTGGCACTGTCAAAGGTCATCTGGTATCCAGCAAGCCAGCCCTCCTAACCAAAGACAGCTGAGCCATGGATTTCAGGTCCAGCAAAATCAAAGTCAACATCACAACCAAGATTTACACATTCCCTTTTATAAGAGGACTTGATTTTACCACTCTTCTTTCCCATGTTCGGCGTGAAGGTAGTATCAAATGTCAATTTCAAACCTTGACATATCTGGTCTTCAATTGCGATTTCTGTTCCAAGAGTATTATCAGTGTTCCATTTTTCTGTGAAAGTCAGACCATACTCACACCATTTATATTTGGTCTCCAAAGTCCCAGTAACTTTACCAGTGTCTGTATTAGATAAACCAGATGTTGAGAATTCCACACCACTACATGACTTTGTTTTCACATCCAACTTCACCAACCCAAAGCCAAATTCTTTGTTGAAAACATCTCTAGCAGCTTTGCCAATGTCAGCATATGATGGAGGAATACACATTGGCCGCGGGCAGCAGTTCTGTCTAGAGGTCGCCATGGCAAGGCCGCGGGAAGAGGTGATCTGGTGCTCTCTCTGGAGGGCCGTCGCCGCCGCAGCTCACTAGCCTCGTAGCTCAGGGAACATGTCCTTACAGATGGCCGCGTGGGGCTGCAACTGCCACCGCAGGAGGGCCAAGTGAAGGAGACTCCGTTCTGCCCGCCCGCCCGCAGCCAGCCCGTCCTCCCCCCAAGTTTTCTTTTTTGTGTGGCATCAATGCCAGGTTTTAGTTTTAGGGTGATACTAGCTTCTTAGAAGGAGTTGGGGAGCTCTCCCTGGTCTCCTGTGGCACAGTGTGAGAAAAGTTGGTGTTAGTTCTTCCATGAAGGTTTAATAGAATTTGGCTAAGAAGCCATTTAGTCCTGGACTCTTCATTTTGGGGAGGTTTTTGATTATTTTTCATTCTCAATGGGTGAGATAGGTTTGTTTAGGAAATTAATCTGCTCTGAGTTTAGCTTTGGTAGGTGGTACGTGTCCAGGAATTCCTTCATTTCCTCCATATTTTCCAGGTGTTTTTGGAGGAGAGTTTTGAAATAAGTCCTGATGATTCTCCCAATTTCACTTATGTCTATTGTGATCTCTCCTTTTTCATCTCCAATTTTGTTAATTTGAAATGTCTGTTTTTTTGATCAAATGGGCCTGGGCTTTATAGATTTTGTTTACTCTTTAAAAGAACCAGATCTTTGTTCTATCAGGTTTTTAATTGTTTTCTTAGTTTCCAATTCATTAATTTCTGCTCTGATCTTAATTATTTCTTTCTGTATGGAGTTGTTTGGGTTGGTTTCTTCTTGTTTTTCCAGTGCCTTTATGTGGAATGTTAGGCTATTGACTTGGGATCTCTCTGTCTTTGCTTTGAAAGCCCTTAGTGCTATGAATTTTCCCCTGAGGACTGCCTTAATTGTGTCCCATAAATTTTGGTATGATATGTTCTAATGGTCATTCAATTGTAGAAATTTTGCCATTCAGTTTCTAAAAATTTCATCCACTAACCCACTTATTGTTTAAAAGTGTGTTTTCAGTCTCCAGGAGCTGATGGGATTCCTGGCACATCGTTTTCTTGTTAATTTCTAAGAATACTGCATTGTGATCTGATATTATGCAGGATATTTTGTCAATCTCCTAAATATGTGGAGGCAGTATATGGCTCAGCATATGATCTATTTTAGAGAAGGTTCCATGGGCTCCTGAGAAGAATGTGTAATCTGTGGATTTGGGATAGAATGTTCTGTAGATGTCTGTTAGATCTAATTGGTCTGTAGTGTTGTTGAGCTCTTTTACTTCCCTGTAAATTTTCTGTTTGGATGATCTATCCACTGTTGATATGTGAGTATTGAAGGTCACAACTATGAGAGTGTTAGTAGTTATTTCTGTTTTGTTTCCAAGTAGATTTTGTTTTATCAATTGTGATATCCTGTTGTTGGATCATTCCCTTGATAACCACGAAGTGGCCTTCTTTGTCTTTTTTGATTATTTCTGGATTGATGTCTATTTTATGCAATATCAGTATAGCTTTGCCTGCTTGTTTCTTACTTCTGTTTGCTTGGAATATCATTTTCCCCCCCTTTCTACCCGAGAAGGTATCTGTCTTTAGTGGTGAGTTGGGTTTCTTGAAGACAGCAGGTTGAGGGGTCTAATTTTCTGATCCACCCTTTTACCTTATGTTTTTTTGAATGGTGAATTAAAGCCATTAATATTTAGGGTAATAACTGTGCAGTTTGCTTCAATTTCTACCATATTGTGGTGGCTTGTGTGACTTTGTGTTTGACTTTGTAGTTCTTTTGTGCCTTCTCTGAGTTTGGTTATTGTGATCTGCTTCTTTTTTATATTATTTTAGTTCATTTTCATTTATTTATTTGAGAGTGACAGAGGGAGAAAGAGGGAGGGAGGGAGGGAGAGAGGGAGGGAGGGAGGGAGTGGGGAGGGAGGGAGGGAGAGAGAGAGAGAGAGAGAGAGAGAGAGGGAATGGGCTCACCAGGTATTTCAGCCAGTGCAATTGAACTCCAGACACATGCACCCCCTTGTACATCTGGAGAATCAAGCCATGAACCGGAGACCTAAGGCTTCACAGGCAAGTGCTTAACTGCTAAGCCATCTCTCCAGCCCATGACCTGCTTCTTGTAAGGACTTGAGGTTGTAAGGACTTGATACTTCTTTGTGGAGAATTCCCTGAAGTACTGTCTGCATGTTTGGCTGTGTGTTCATATAGTTGTGAAGCTGAGTTTTTGTCATGGAAAGTTTTTATTTCACGTTCTATTATGAGGGGTTCTTTTGCTGGTTAGGGTAGCTTAGGTTGGAAGCCATAGGTTCTTAGACTCTGCAGTGTTCCATTTAAGGCTCTTCTGGCTTTCAGGTTTTCCACTGAGAAGTCTGTAGTAATTCTGATGGAGTTACATTTATATGTAATGTGTTGTTTCTCCCTAGCTGCTTTTAGGACTTTCTCTTAGGCATTGATGTTTAGTGCCTTAATAATAATATGTCTTGGAGAATTTCACCTTTGGTCCTGCCTGTTAGGAGTACTCTTAGCTTCTTGTAACTTGATGGGACTTTCTTTTGAGAGACTGGGAACATTTTCTTTGATAATTTTGTTGAATAATTTCTCCATGCCTTTGATCTGAATTTCTTCCCCTACTGGTATTCCCATGATCCAAATGTTGGATTGTTTAAGGGCATCTCATAGTTCCCTCATGTTGTGTTCACAAATATATTTGAATATATTGAAACTTGGATTCATGAACTGTTTCTTCTTTGTCTTCCAGTTCTGGATTTCTATCTTCCATGTGGCTGAATCTACTTCTGAGAGCTTCTATAGAGTTTTGGGCTTGTTCAATTTGTTTTAAATTTAATACTGCTTTTTATGTATGGATTCCATCCCTCTGTTGAGTTCCTTTTTCAAATCAATTTCTGGTTTTCTTAAAGCTTCTTGGAATTCATCTTTGCATTCCTTTATTTCTTCATTGAGCATAGCCAGCTGGTTAAAGAGATTCTCCTTTTTTTTTTTTTTTTTTTTTTTCTTTCTCTTGTTCAGGACATTTAACTGTCTTTGAAACTCTTCATGATTCTTTTCTATTAGGTCTACTATAGCGAGGAGAACATTCACACAATTACTGTCCCTTTGTTGATTTCCTAAACTCATTTATTTGGTTAGTCAGAGTTGCATAGCTTGTATCTTCATTTTGGGGTTCTGATCCTCTGCCATTGTTGCTCTGGGAAATTTCATTGGATCTTCTTACTTTTGATTTTTCATATTATACTTTTGCAATGTGGTCTGCCCAGCACACTGTTGGAATTTTATTAAATTTAGGAGGAAACTGTAGTCTGCCCTTGAAGTGTATTCAGAGATTATTCCCTTTCATGCTTGTTTCAACTAGGCTTCTGATGGCAATGGGGCCTGACTGCTGACAGGGAAGGAGGTGATGAGGCTTTGGTGGGGGCCCGTGGGCCTGATGAGGAGGTCTTGTTGTTCAGTGATTTGGGGTATGGGACTGTATGGTCAGGTGACCGAGGTGACAGAGGGTAGAGGGGAAAGGAACAAAGCATACTGGTATTGCTCCCAGGCTACAGGCAAAAGGGGGAGGTTGGGAATACAAGGTGGAACCATGATGCTGAGGGGTGAGGGCATGGGATAGTGCATCCATTGAGATTCTGTAGCAAGAGGTGCATGGAACTGCTGGTTCCTGTGACAAGGCAGAGTGGTGATTTGGGATTGCTGAGGTTCAGTTGATGCAGCGGGGTAATAGGGAGCACTTGTGGAGGTTCCCTGTGGTGTGAAAGTCTAAGGAGGAAGAAAAAGTGAAAGCTTAGTTTGGGGGTAAGGCTGGCCTGTTGGACTGGGTCTTCACAATGGGACAGTTTGGGATGGTGGGAATGTATTCATTTGTGGAGGCCCCATGAGGGAAAGCTAGCCTGCTGGCCTGGGTCCATACCCAGGGGTGCAGAGGTGTGGTGGCAATTGGGAGAGTGTTTGAGTGTGGAGCTCTGTGGTGGCAGGAATGCCAAGGGTGTGGGGGGAAAAGTGGGAGACACTAGCCTGCTGGCCTGGGTCCACACATGTGGAGGTTGGCGGTATTAATGGGATGGCATTTGTGTGTGGAGCAATACCACCTTGCTGGTCTGAGTCCACTTAGCATGTGGTTTATGCAGGGGGAACTGGGGGCTGGAACTGCAGCTACCATAGCTGCTTGTGGGAATGGGGGGACTGGTATTCTACCCAGGAGCATGGGAATCAACAGAATCCCTCATTTCTTCCTACAGACCTTCCCACAGTAGGTCTGCTAGAATTTGCAAACCCTTAAAAATCCAATAAAGCCTAAAGGTCTGGCCTTTCATCCCCCAGAATGTAATGAGTGGTTAGGTGGATGTCATCTTGACTGAAAGCCTCTCCCAGACTGTGAGGTTTGTGAGCAAGCACATTTAATCACTGAGCCATGGCTACAACACGTGTTGTTTTTTGGTTTGTTTGTTTATGTGATAGCCATTCCAACCAGATTGAGATGGAATCTACCACTTGTAATTTGAGCATTATTAATGGCTAAGAATGTTGAACACTTTTAAAAATATTCATCAGCCATTTGTATTATTTTCTTTTGAGAATTCTGTTCAATGCCAATGTCATCTCCCACTTTTTTATTGGGTTGTTTACTGTCTTAAAGTTTAGCTTTATTTTATTTTTTAATGAAGAAAGAACTCTGAATGGAAACAACATGTGTTTCTCTATCATTTACCTCCTCCCTGTCTCCATTCCACTGAAGGTCCTCCTTAGTAAGATAGCTGGTGTCCACCATACAGTTGTAGTTTACGTGTTGTGAGAGCAACAGTCCATCACTGTGGGGAGGGGCAATGCCTCTGGACATTCCATATCACCATGTGTCTCACACATTCTTTCTACCCTCTCTTCTGCAAAATTTTCTGAACCATGATGGTTGTGCTTTAAGTGTATTTTAGTGTTGACTTCCCAGCAGCTTCTGTATTTGTGTGTTGCTGAATTTTAGTATCCTCACTGTTTGCCTCCATCACCTTGGTGCAATTTGTCAGGCTCCTGGTGAATGCAAAACTCTTGCCCATCTCACCAATGCCTCTGTGTTTTCACCTGGATCATGATTGTTGTTAGAGGGGTGATTCATCTCCTAACAGGAAAATTATTAACTCTTATTGATTTCATTGCAATAAATACTACAATGCTAGAACACAGTTAAAAATATACACAGGCTCACTACTAGGAAGTGGTATTTATAACCTCACATATTCCTTCCAAATATCATGAGGGGATTCTTTTCTTGTAAACTTCTTAATGAAGTGTATTTTCAATTGTCATTATGCAGTTTCTTTTCAATAGATACTCCAAATTAACTTAATTAGGTAAAACAGTTATTCACACCAATCTCAGTTGTAAAGACATTACTCTTTTCTGACAACCATGAATGCTTTGTCATTAAATATTTAAGTTGAGTTAATCAACCACCAAGCCTTCTAAGAACACTGCCACAGATGTTATATTCCTTCCTGCATATCCACAACAAAGATATGACCTAAACTCGTGATTGTGTAAACCCAGTTTCTCCTTAATATTAAATAACCTCCAGTGAAAACCTTATAGTGTCTATTTCTGTG